>NC_134687.1:241324345-241471845 GCF_050947455.1 Rhinoderma darwinii | reverse complement strand
AATCCGCATACCAGTTGTATCTTTACAATAGTAAAATGTCATTTTTTTTCCACTATACTCTTTCCCTGGAAGTAAAACTTTTATCTCAACTGTATGTCAAAAGTGTGGTGTGAACTCCACATAAGGCCTCATGAACACAGCAGAATCGTGAGTGCAGAGTCGGTGCGGAGATACATGGAGTCCCTTCAGGTCTACTATCAGTGGCAGAACTATCGCTATAGCAGCCATAGTGGCTGCTGCGGGGCCGCAGCACGAGGGGGTGCCTTCTGCCCGGAATGTCATAAGATAGGGGGGGAGGGGTAGAGGATCTACCCCCAGGGCCCCCCTCTATTTTATAAAATACCATTAATATAGATTAATATTAATGGGATCTCATAAGAAAGGGGGTTAGGGGGATGCATTCAGAGATAGCTGTAACAACAAAAGAGGCTATACTCACCCCTCCCCTTTTACACTTTTAACGTTCGGCTCTGTTCACATCTGCGTCAGAGACTGTGCTATTGTTTCCATTAAAGCCATGGACACTTGGTCGAAAGCCGACGGTACTCATTAACCCCTTAGTGACCAGCCCATTTTAGGCCTTAATGACCAAGCTATTTTATTCGTTTTTCTATAGTCGCATTCAAAGAGCTATAACGTTTTTATTTTTTCGTCTACATAGCTGTATGAGGACTTGTTTTTTGCGGGATTAGTTGTGCTTTTTAATGGCACCATTTTTGGGTACATATAATTTTTATATTAACTTTTATTAACCTTTTTGGGGGGGATTATAAAAAAAACCTGAAATTCCGCCATTGTTCTATGCATTTTTAAATTGACGCCGTTCACTGTGCGACGTAATTAACATGTGACCTTTATTCTATGGGTCGGTACGATTACGGCGATACCACATATGTGGAGGTTTTTTTATGTTTTACGACTTTTGCACAATAAAAACACTTGAACTAAAATTATTTGTTTTTGCATCGTCGCTTTCCAAGAGCCGTAATTTTTTTATTTTTCCATCAATGTAGTGATTTTTTGGGCTTGTTTTCTGCGGGACAAGACGTAGTTTTGAATGGTACTGTTTTGGGGTACATGGGACTTATTGATTCATTTTTATTATGACTTTTTTGGGGGGCAATGGAAAAAAAATGCAATTTCGCCATAGTTTTTGGCGTTTTTTTTTTACGGTGTTCACTTTGCGGTTTAAATTACATATTAACTTTATTAATGGAGTCATTACGGTCGCGGCGATACCACATATGTGTACTTTTTTTTTTTTACACTTTTACTAAATAAAACCACTTTTTATGGAAAAAAATGGTTTTATTTATTTTTTTACTGTACTTTTTATTAATAATCTTTATTTCACTTTGATGACTGATTTTATTAGTCCCACTAGGGGATTTTACTGTGCGATGTTCCGATCGCTGCTATAATGCTCTGGTATACTTCGTATACCAGAGCATTATTGCCTGTCAGTGTAAATCTGACAGGCAATCTGTTAGGACGTGCCTCCGGCGCGTCCTAACAGGCATGTGTCCAGGGCAGACCTGGGGGCTTTTATCAGTCCCCCGGCTGCCATGACACCCCATCGGAGACCCGCGATTGCATTCGCGGGCCGCCGATGGGTGACAGAGGGAGCGCACTCCCTCTGTAAACAAAGTTAAATGCCGCGGTCGCTATTGACGGCGGCATTTAACGGGTTAAACGGCCGCGATCGAAGTAAACTTCGATTGCGGGCGTTGGAGCAGGAGCTCAGCTGTCATCAGACAGCAGAGCCCCGGCTCCTGCCTGCACGGGAGACCCGTGCAGGATTTAGACTAGGCTGACGTGAAAAGGCGTCAGCCTAGCCTAAAGCCCAGTAGTGAATCACGTGAAAAGGCGTATTAGTGGTCACTAAGGGGTTAAAGTCAATGGGTTTCGTCGGCCGCCAGTAGTGTCCGTTGTGCAACGGAAACATTACTTACGGTATTCCCTTGTTCTGCTACTCTGACGGAGCAGAACAACGGCATGACCTGATGCAGATGGCAACAAGTCCTTCCTGTTCCGATGCTTTGAGTTTCAGGTAAGTCTTTTTTTTCTTCTTTTTTAATTAACTATTAACCCCTTCCCGCTCCTTGACGTACTATTACGTCATGGCAGCTGTATCGTTCGCGCTCCATGCCGTAATAGTACGTCTCGGGAGGAACGGCCGTTTCGGCCGTCCTCCCGACACATACAGGAGCTGTGACGCTGCTGTCTTGTTCAGCAGCTGTCACAGCTCCTACAGCGGGGACCGATCGCTGTGTCCCCGCTGATTAACCCCTTAAAAGCCGCGTTCTATAGAGATCGCGGCTTTTTAGGGGTTAAGCTGCCATCGCCGGCCTGCTACGCGATAGCGGCCGGCGATGGTGACTATGGCAACCGGACACCAAACAATGGCGTCCGGCTATGCCATAGACGGAAGCCTAGTGGGTCCTGACAACGTCAGGACCCACTATGCTTGCTGTCAGTGAGTAGCTGACAGTTCTAATACACTGCACTACGCATGTAGTGCAGTGTATTAGAATAGCGATCAGAGCCTCCTGCCCTCATGTCCCCTAGTGGGACAAAGTAATAAAGTGAAAAAAAAGTTAAAAAAAGATGTGTAAAAATTAGAAAATAAAAGATTTAAAAGTAATAAAAGTAAAAATCCCCCCTTTTCCCTTATCAGTCCTTTATTATTAATAAAAATATATAAACAAACAAATAAACTATACATAATTGGTATCGCCGCGTCCGTAACGGCCTGAACTACAAAATTATTTCGTTATTTATCCCGCACGGTGAACGCCGTAAAATAAAATAATAATAAACCGAACCACAATCACAATTCTTTGGTCACTTCACCTCCCAAAAAATGGAATAAAAAGAGATCAAAAAGTCGCATGCACCTAAAAATGGTACTGATCAAAACTACAGTTCGTTACGCAAAAAAAAAGTCCTCGCACGGCTTTATTGATTGAAAAATAAAAACGTTATGGCTCTTAGAATAAGGTAACACAAAAAGTGAATGATTGTTTACAAAACTTATTTTATTGTGCAAACGCCATAAGACATAAAAAAAACCTATAAACATCTGGTATCGCTGTAATCGTATCGCCCCGCAGAATAAAGTGAATATGTCATTTATAGCGCACGGTGAACGCTGTAAAAAAAAAAGTATACAAAAACAATAGTAGAATTGCTGTTTTTTAGTCACCACGCCACCTAAAAATAGAATAAAAACTGATCAAAAAGCCGCATGCACCCCAAGAAAACTACAATGGATTCCTCAAGGGGTCTAGTTTCCAAATTGGGGGCACTTTTGGGGGGTTCCCAATGTTTTGGCACCACAAGACCTCTTCAAACCGGACATGGCGCCTAATAAAAAAGAGGCCTCAAAATCCACTGGGTGCTCCTTTGCTTCGGAGGCCGGTGCTTCAGACCATTACCGCCCAAGGGCCACATGTGGGATATTTCTCAAAACTGCAGAATCTGGGCAATACGTATTAAGTTGCGTTTCACTGATAAATCCTTTTGTGTTATAAAAAAAATGGTATAAAGAGGATTTTCTGACAAAAAAAAAATGTAAATTTCACCTCTACTTTGCTCTAAATTTTTGTGAAACACCTAAAGGGTTCATAAACTTTCTACATGCTGTTGTGAATACTTTGAGGGGTCTAGTTTCTAAAATGGGGTATTTGATAGGGGTTTCTAATATATGGGCCCCTCAAAGCAACTTCAGAACTGAACTGGAACCTAAAAAAATTAATAAATGAGGCAATACTTCGCTTCTTACATTATACTGATAATGAGCCGTGCCCACCCCGAGATTACCCCAGTTTTGACCGTTTGTCTAAACGGAGACCCCTATTAGACCGTTCCAGTGCCCGGTTTTCCCAAGCATACACCCCCGAGAAGTGTATTTCTATTGATGAGTCCCTGGTACATTTTAAAGGGAGGGTTCAATACCGCGAGTACCTGCCGGGTAAGAGGGCAAGGTATGGCGTGAAGATGTATAAGCTGTGAGAGTGCATCAGGGTATACCTACAGGTTTAGGATATATGAAGGAAAGGCCACCCCCAAACCAGACTGCATCCTGGACTACAATAGGTACATGGGAGTGATGGACTTGTAAGATCAAGCCCTGAAGCCCTACAGCGCCATGCGGTGTGGTATAAGAAGCTGGCCGGGCACATCATACAGATGGCTTTGTACAATGCGTACGTGCTACGTCGATGTGCAGGCCAGACGGGAACTTTCCTGGAATTTCAAGAGGTGATTATCAAGAACCTAATCTTTAGGGACCAAGAAGGGGGGGCACCCAGTACTTCTGGAAGCGAGCCCACACGCATCGTACCAGGGCAACACTTTCCAGGGGAAGTTCCCCAAACTGGCAAGAAGGGAAAAAGTCAAAAGAGGTGCAAAGTCTGCTATAAGAGGGGGATAATGGATGACACAATATATCAATGTGACACGTGTCCCGAATAACCAGAGCTCTGTATGAAAGTGTTTTAAAATTTATCATACATCCCTTGGTTTATAATTTACCCCAATTTTACTTACCCTGATGCACTCCGCACAGCTTATCCCCCCTCGTCTTTCCCCTCTGGGCCCTGCTGTGTGTCCAGGCAGCTGATAACAGCCACATGTAGGGTATTGTCATACCCGGGAGAACCCACATTACAGTTTATGGGGTGTAGGTCTCCGGTCAAAATGGTCACTACACCTCTAGATGAATGCCTTAAGGGTGTAGTTTTTAAAACGGGGTCACTTCTTGCGGGTTTCAACTGTACTGGTACCTCAGGGGCTTCTGCATACATGACTTCGCACTAGAAAATCCCGAGTAGGCCAAATGGTGGTCCTTTCCTTCTGAGCCCTCCCATGGGCCCAAACGGCAGTTTATCACAACAAATGGGGTATTGCGGCCCTCAGAACAAATTGTGCAACAGAATGGGGTATTTTGTTTCTTGTGAAAATAAGAAATTTTCAGCCAAAACTACATATTATTTGACAAAAATAATTTTGTTTTCATTCCCAGCCCAATTCAAATAAGTTCTGTGAAGAAACTATGGGGTCTAAATGGTCACATTACCCATAAATGAATTCCTTGAGGGGTGTAGTTTCCAAAATGGGGTCACTTCTGGTGGGTTTCCATTGCTTTGATACCTCTGGGGCTCTGCAAATGCGACATGGCACACGAAAACCAAACCAGCAAAATCTGTACTCCAAAGAACACACAGCGCTCCTTCCCTTCTGAGGCCTCCCATGGGCCCAAACGGCAGTTTATTGCCACAAATGGGGTATTGATGCACTCAGGAGAAATTGGGCAACAAAATTTAGTATTTTGTTCCCTGTGAAAATAAGAAATTTAGGTAAAAAATTACATCTTATTGGAAAAAATGACATTTTTTTAATGTCACAGCCTAATTGAAATAGGTGCTGTGAAAAAACTGTGCGTTCAAAATGCTAACAACAACCATAAATGAATTCCTTGAGGGGTGTAGTTTCCAAAATGGGGTCACTTTTGGTGGGTTTCCATTGCTTTGATACCTCTGAGGCTCTGCAAATGCGACATGGCACCCGAAAACCAATCCAACAAAATCTGGACTCCAACAAACATATAGCGCTCCTTTCCTTCTGAGCCCTCCCATGGGCCCAAACGGCAGTTTATCACCACAAATGGGGTACTGCCACACTAAGGACAAATTGGGCAACAAAATGGGGTATTTTGTTCCCTGTGAAAATAAGAAATTTTGATCACAAATGACATTTTATTGGAAAAAATGACATTTTTTTCATTTCAGAGCCCAATTCAAATACGTGCTGTGAAAAAAATGTGCGGTCAAAATGGTAACAACAACCCTAAATGAATTCCTTGAGGGGTGTAGTTTACAAAATGGGGTCACTATTGGGGGATTCCTACTGTTTTGACACCTCAACACCTCTTCAAACCTGGCATGCTGCCTAAAATATATTCTAATAAAAAAGAGGACTCAAAATGCACTAGGTGCTTCTTTGCTTCTAGGGCTTGTCTTTTAGTCCACGAGCGCAGTAGGGCCACATGTGGGACATTTCTAAAAACGGCAGAATCTGGACAATACATATTTAGTAGTGTTTCTCTGGTAAAACCTTCTTTGTTACAGAAAAAAAAATGAATAAAATTGAAATTCAGCAAGAAAAATGAAATTTGCAAATTTCACCTCCACTTTGCTTTAATTCCTGTGAAATGCCTGAAGAGTTAAAAAACTTTATAACTGCTGTTTTGAATATTTTGAGGGGTCTAGTTTTTAAAATGGGGTGTTTTATCAGGGTTTCTAATACATAGGACCCACAAAGCCACTTCAGAACTCAAGAGGTACCTTAAAAAAAAGGCTTTTGAAATTTTCTTAAAAATATGAGAAATTGCTGTTTATGTTCTAAGCCTTGTAACGTCCAAGAAAAATAAAAGAATGTTCAAAAAACGATGCCAATCTAAAGTAGACATATGGGAAATGTGAACTAGTAACTATTTTGGGTGGTATAACCGTCTGTTTTACAAGCAGATGCATTTAAATTCTGAAAAATGCAATTTTTTCAAAATTTTCTCTAAATTTTGCAATTTTTCACCAATAAACACTGAATATATCGACCAAATTTTACCACGAACATGAAGCCCAATGTGTCACGAAAAAACAGTCTCAGAATCGCTTGGGTAGGTTTAAGCATTCCGACGTTATTACCACATAAAGTGAAATATGTCAGATTTGAAAAATGGGCTCTGAGCCTTAAGGCCAAAACTAGGCTGCGTCCTTAAGGGGTTAAGACTATGAAATCGCATAATTAAGTAATATAAAATTGTAAAATACCAGTGCTTAACTGTTACAATTTTTGTTACCCTGTAACTGAAGGTTAATATGAGTACACTGGTGTCCTAGCTGTATTTTTACATTGCACACAGAACTGATAATTGTTCACTGTCGGGAGCGGGAGCGTTCTGGGGTGGGGGCAGTCAAAAGTTTACTATGAGGCCCAGTCTTTCCTAGTTATACCACTGTCTACTCTGTATGCTGCCAAGTGGTATCTCTGTATGGAGGGACAGTATGGCCCCATAGCTGCCTTTGGGTGGCGTATTACTGTTCTGTACAACTCAGACGTGATACAGAGCTGTAATAGGGTATGGTGTGCATGAGCTCTATTTTTCGCATTATTTATACTTGAGTTATACCACTGTCATTGCTCTGTACTCTGAATTTACCGACAAGCTGGTAGCAGCGGTTCACCGTTTTACAGCCTCTCACATTCACTTAGTTACTTAGTTGGTAAGGTTGGGAAAAGTTCAACCTATGATCCTGCAGTGCTGAACCAGTGGAAGGCAAAAAACCCTACAAGGCAACTGCCTCATATTAGGGGGGAGAAAATCCTTCCCGTCTCTCAATATGTCAACCAGGATAAATCCGTGGATCTAGTACCCATCTCCAGAATCTAGTACCCATAATCTGTGATATTTTATCTTTCAAGAAAGGCATCAAGTCCCCTCTTGAACTCCAATCATTACAATGATGATACCTTCTTCTAGACATAGAGGATGCCCCCTTGTCATGGTTTTAGGCCTAGGCCAGGGGTCTCAAACTGGGCCGGGTGAGTGGGCCACATATAGAAAAAATGTGAAGTTGGCGGGCAGCATTACTTTCAAATTTGATACATTACAAAGTGATTGTTAATCAATTCGTTATTTGAACTACTATAACAATACTACACTACTATAACAATACTACATTACTATAATAATACTACATTACTATAACATTACTATAATAATAGCGCTAGGTTTAAACTTAATGGAAATTTGTGAGATTTCTCCAGGTGCTTAATTCAACAATCCAATTTTACAGTTTGTGTCGCTAAATGCAGTCCGGCAGCTCAGTTGGCAGCATTTGGCAGACACACAAATGTCTAGATTAGGCAGCCTCTTTTTAGATCGTGGCACAGAGCCCTCTAGAGATACTGCCACAGTGCCCTCTATAGATACTGCCACAGTGCCCTCTGTAGATAATGCCACACACCCCTAGATAATGCCACAGTGTTCTCTGTAGATACTGCCACACACCCACCCGTAGATAATTCCACAGTGGCCTCTGTAGATAATTCCACAGTGTACTCTGTAGATGCTGTCACAGTGCCCTCTGTAGATGCTGCCACACACACCCCTTGTAGATAGTGCCACAGTCACTCCCAGTAGATAGCTCCATTTGCTCTCCCTGTAGGAGTGGAATCCCCAGCCAGAGCGTTGCCAATGCTTTGGCAAGGGATTCCTCTGCTGGAGGAGCCCCTGATGTCACTGTCCATACACAGTGACGTCAGGGGATCCTCCTGGACCAGAATGCGATGTCAGGGGCAACCCCAGAGCCGGTGTCCCAGAGCGTAGCACTAGTATAGGCTCTGCTCCGGAACTCTGGGGAAGCCACTGACACCAGTGTCCATATATGGACAGTGATGTCAGGGTCTTGCCCAGAGCTGGAGTCCCGGAGCAGAGCCGCTTCTAGCACCCTGCCTGGGATTCCAGCTCTGCTACAGACATTACTGTTCATATATGGACAGATGTCAGTGGCAACCCCAGAGCTGGAGTCCCGGGCAGAGCGCAACTAGCGCTCCTACTGTTACTCCAGCTGTGTTCCTGATATCACTGTCCAGCTCTGGGGAAGCCCTAGACATCGCTGTCCATATGTGGACAGCGATGTCCGGGGATTCCACAGAGTCCCGGAGCACAGCCTATACTAGTGCTCTGCTGGGGACTCCGGCTCTGGGGAAGCCCCAGACATCGCGTGTCCATATATGGAAAGCGATGTCAGGGAATTCCACAGAGTGACGGAGCAGAGTCTATACTAGCGCTTTGCGTGGGACTCCGCTCTGGGGAAGACCCTGACAAAACTGTCCATATATGTACAGCGATGTCAGGGAATTCCACAGAGTCCCGGAGCAGAGCCTATACCAGTGCTCTGCACGGGACTCGGACTCTGGGGAAGCCCCAGACATCGCGTGTCCATTCATGGACAGCGATGTCAGGGGATTCCAAAGAGCCCCAAAGCATATGCTAGCGCTCTGCCTGGGACTCCGCTCTGGGGAAGCCCCAGACATCGCGTGTCCATTCATGGACAGCGATGTCGGGATTCCACAGAGTCCCGGAGCAGAGCCTATGCTAGCACTATGCCCGGGACTCCGCTCTGGGGAAGACCCTGACAAAACTGTCCATATATGGACAGCGATCTCAGGGAATTCCACAGAGTCCCGGCGCAGAGCCTATACCAGTGCTCTGCCCGGGATTCAGGCTCTGGGGAAGCCCCAGACATCACGTGTCCATTCATGGACAGCGATGTCCGGGGATTCCACAAAGTCCTGGAGCAGAGCCTATGCTAGCGCTCTGCCCGGGACTCTGCTCTGGGGAAGAACCTGACAACACTGTCCATATATGGACAGCGATGTCAGGGAATTCCACGGAGTCCCGGAGCATAGCCTATGCTAGCAGCTCTGTGTCCAGCGGGCCGCAGATGCGACCATGTGGCCCACGTGCTTGAGACCCCTGGCCTAGGCGTAAAAAGATCATTAGAAAGATCTTTGTACTGTCCAATTATATATTTGTACATTGTAATTAGATTGACCCTACCCCATTTACCTTTCTCGCCCTACTCTGCACCCGCTTTAGTTCAGCTATGTCCTTATACACAGGTGCCCAAAATTATACCCAATATTCCATGTGTACACAATATTCCTAGTGATTTGCATAGAGGCAAAACTGTTCTTGTCATGAGCATCTATGCCTCTTTTGATGCATCCTATGGTTTTATTTTCCTCGGCAGCAGGAAGATGCCCACTGATCGTGAGTATGGTGTCCCGAACCCACCCACCCCTCCTCCGCACTGTTCGACCGCAGTGAGGAGGATATTAAATGGAGCGCTTGGCTGTCAGTCCCTTAGACATTGAATAGAGTTTGGAATACATAAATGTAAAATCAGTTTTCTTGGCCAAGTGAAATTAGTAGTTTTGCATTTACAGTCGCATTTACTATCATTTGCGGCAGAAGCTGGAGTAAATTATAGCGGAAATCTACATCAGCTCCTGGCTGGCGCAGATTTCACTCCGTGGAGCGTGGTGGCCGAAGATGTGACATATTTATTAATAGACGTGTGCCCCTTAATAAATTTGTAGCATCTTACTCCAGCTTGTTTCTTTATTCAGACTGACGTTTGAAACGCCAGTCCTTAGAATTAGGTCTAATTCACACGAGCGTATTTCACGTCCGTATTACGCGCATGAAAATAACGCACGTCACACGGACCTATGCAAGTCGATGGGGCCATTCAGACATTCCGTGTTTTTCACGCAGCGTGTGTCCGCTGCGTGAAACTTACTGCATGTTCTATACTTGTGCGTTTTTTGCACATCACGCACCCATTTAAGTCAATGGGCGCGTAAAAATCACGGACAGCACACGGACGCACAGTTGATTCACGCAACAGTTGCTAAAGGAAAGATTTTGAAACAGAAAAACACCTTCAGTTTATTTTGCTGACGTGAAACGCGTGACATACTGATGACATACGCGCGTAAAAAACGCAGACACGCACCATACACCGATGTCACACGGAACTGCAACACAGGAAAAACGCTGCCTTTTTTACGCGCGCAAAATGGACACGTTCGTGTGAATAAGGCCTTAAAGGGCTCATTTGCACATTGAGGAGAATTTATAACTGCTGTTGTGCCCTCTAAAGAAATGGTCGGACACAACATGAAATGGTTGGGGGAGGCAGACATGACCAGGGTTGCAGGCAAGGAAGGAACAGGTCAAAAGTTCAGGTGAAGAGAGGGGGGTGGCCTTGAGGCGGCGAGGTTATGGAGGGCATATAGGGGATGAGCGCCGGGTTCGTGCCATTCCTATGGAAAACGGTTAGCCCTTGTTCTACGGGGACTGACCTGTGACGAGATGCAGGCTTTACTGGAGCAGGTGCGGGTGGCGGAGCGTGGCATGGCCTGGCTGGAGGTGGAGCTCGGTCGGACTGGTCCGGTGGACTCGGAGCGGGAGCTGTCTGCAGGGCTGGAGGAGACGGCGAGGATGTCTTCTGCTGCACCGCGGGCATCGGAAGAGGTGATGTCATCCCCCCTCAGGCGGTCAGAACGGGCGCGGCCTCCAGAGCGCCTTAGCCCGGAAGAATTACCCAGGGCCCGGCGCAGGCTTAGCAGCCCCACTAGGGACCCTCCAGGCCGGGCTTCCGCTTCCACCGCTAGGGTGCGGAGGTCCCAGTCTGTGAGGAATCCTGCTCGCCGGTCGGGCCCTACGGAGAGAGGAGGACAGGATCCCAGGGTGGAGGAACAGCCTCCCGTCTCCAGGTCAACGCCTCGTGGAGCTGCCTGTCACCTGAATGAAGGCCCCGGTCGGGTACACAGGCCGCAAACGGCGGTGGTGCAGCGGAGGTCGGTGGAGGATGCGGTTGATGGAGGGAGGATGCCGGGATGGCCCCAGACGACGCGAGACGACTCAGAGGTCCAGGCTGGTGGACACGGCTGTAGAGCCTGCTGCGCTGCGTCAGGTCCCAGATGTCCGGATGCGGTCGAGGAGGGAGTCGTGCCTATGGAGGATGTTCGTCGTGGGGGTCCCATCGCCCCAGCTGTTGGGAACTCAGCGCCCACGCAGCCTAGTGAGTCACCCTCACCTTTTAATACCTTTCCAGCTATATTTAGATCCCTGGGGGGGGGGTTCCCAGGGGGTGACAGGGGGATGTTGATAGTAGTGGGGTGGTGTCTACATTTAGCGGGGGGGGGGGGGGGAGAAGTGCAGGAATTGCTTGGCTGTATAAAAGCGTTGCTTGCGCGTTGTGAAGGGGGGAGGTTGCTAGCTCCTTCCCCGTTCGCGGCGTGGGTCCCCACGTCGGGTGGGTTAGTAGACGTGGTGCACACCCCAGGGGTGGTCCCCCTGGTTGAAGTTGGAGGGGTTACGGTTGCGGTACAGACTGATAAGGATAAAGATGTGGATAGGGTGAGATTGGATGATAAAGCAAAAGGTGAGGTGTACGTTTGTTTTGAGGGTTTGTTGGGTGCACATTTGAAACCTGAGGTTAAGGAAAAGATTTGGAATTTGGATGTATACGTCGAAATCTTCTCGCTTCTTCCCTTGGAAAAATGTAACTTAGATAAAGGCAAGAGGTGGGAGAGTAAAAAAGAGGAGGAGAAGCGTAGATATCGTTTAATCCCTCAGACGTTCGTGAACTGGTTGCAGACATTGGGCTCTGGTTAAAGGTGATGGCCCCGGCTAAGTTCGAGCAGTCCTTTCCAGGGGGGGGGGGGCTGGGGTGGCCGGCCCCTCGGGACAATCTGGAAAAATGGGGGGAGAGTCGGGAGGGCGGTTGGGTTTGTGCTGGCATTTCAACGACAGCCAATGCAAGTTTGGGGCGGGATGTAAGTTCAAGCATTCTTGCTCCACCTGCGGCGGGACTTCTCACGGGTCCGCTAAATGTTTCAAAAAAGGAAAAGGGGGGATGGTGGTAGCCATGGGTCTGACATCAGTAAGGTGGGTAGAGATGGAGCCCTACCTAAATAGGTTTCTGGACAAGGAAAAAGGGGATTTGTTGTTATGCGGTTTTCAGTTTGGTTTTGAGATTCCTTCCCCTGCTCACGTGGTGCCTTTTTCTGTGCGGAATTTGCGGTCGGCGATGCAATATCCAGAGGTGGTGTCGGACAAGTTGTGTAAAGAGGTTAGGTTAGGGCGTATGGCGGGTCCTTTTTTGTCTCTTTCAGTACCGGATCTGGTGGTATCACCACTAGGGGTTGTACCGAAGAAGGAGCCGAATAAATTCCAGCTCATCCATCACTTGTCACACCCACGTGGGTTGTCGGTTAATGATGGCATTGCCCCCGAGCTGTGCTCGGTGGTATAAACGTCATTTGATGCAGCGGTTGAGTGGGTGCGGCGGTATGGTGCTGGGACCCTTAAGACAGACATTGAAGCGGCTTTTCGTCTTCTCCCAGTACACCCGGATAGCCAGCGACTGTTAGGGTGTTACTGGAACGGGGCTTACTATATGGATTGGTGTCTCCCAATGGGTTGCTCTGTTTCTTGCGCCTATTTTGAGGCTTTCAGTTCTTTCCTGGAATGGGTAATTTGCGATGTGGCGGGGTTAGAGTCGGTCATACATTATTTGGATAACTTTCTTTCTGTAGGCCCATCCTGTTCACTGGTGTGCGCTAATTTGCTGGGTGTAATCCAGTGGGTGGCTCATCGTTTTGGGGTTCCGCTATCCCCGGAAAAGACTGAAGGGCCCAGAACTTGTATCGTTTTTCTTGGAATTACATTGGATTCGGTGGCAATGGAATGCCGCTTTCCTAGTGACAAATTGGAAGTGCTGCGGATGGAGGTGAACAGAACTAGCCGGCTGCAAAAAATTAAGCTGCGGGATTTGCAATCGTTGTTAGGGAAACTTAATTTCGCTTGTCGTATTATGCCCATGGGCAGATTTTTTTGTAGAAGGTTGGCATCAGCGACGTCGGGAGTTAGAGCTCCACACCATTTTGTGCGGTTGACAAGGGAGCATTGGGACGATTTGGCAGTTTGGAGGGAGTTTCTACAGTTGTATATTGGGAAGTCGTTACTTATTTCTCCAGTGGTGTATAATGTTTAATGGGAATTGTTTACGGATGCCTCGGGTAGTGTGGGATTCGGGGTATATTGTAAAGGAAAATGGTGCGTGGGTCAGTGGCCGGGAGAATGGGTATCATTGGGCCTGGTGCGTAATCTGGCCCTTCTGGAACTTTTCCCGATAGTAGTGGCAGTGGAGATCTGGGGCGAGCGGTTTCAGAATAGCAAAGTGCGGTTCCATTGTGATAACATGGGGGTGGTGTTGGCGATTAATAATGTATCAGCATCTTCCCCCCTGTGGTTAGGTTGTTGCGTCATCTGGTTTTGCGTTGTTTGTCACTTAATGCTTGGGTTGTTGCGGTACATGTTCCGGGGGCGCATAATGACATTGCGGACTCTCTCTCTCGCCTACAGTGGGAGCGGTTTCGTCTGTTGGCACCGGAAGCGGATATGGAAGGGATCGCTTTCCCGGAGCGGCTTTGGGACTTGGTTTACGAGCAGCGGGAGGTTTGATCAAGTCCTCTCTAGCGCCTGGTACATGGTTGGCGTACAACGCGGCGTGGAAGGACTTGGGGTCGTGGTTAGCAGGTTTGCCCGAAGTCAGCTCATTGGAGAATCAGGTGGTGGCTTTATCAGCTTTTCTGGGTCAGGTATCGGTGGAGGGCTGGTCGGTATCTAAAGTAAATCGCTTTATATCAGCTTTGGCCTTTGGTTTTAAACTAAGGGGTTTCAGGGACCTGACTAAGGATTTCTTGATTGTCCAGGCCTTGAACGGGTTTCGAAAAGGCGGGGGTCGGCCGGACGGCCGTCGCCCGGTTTCTTTTGCACTTTTGGAACGTTTAGGGGAAGTGTTGGTAGAGGTGTGTTTTTCAGTTTTTTAAGTAGCTTTGTTTCAATTGGCTTTTTCTTGGGCTGCTTGCAGTCGGAGGATGTATTGGGGGGTGAGGAGAGAGTGGAATTTTTGGTGAGGCGTTCAAAGACGGAACAGGGTGGCAAGGGTAAACGGGTTGTGCTAGGGGCGGTGGCTGGGGCAGGGATGTGCCCGGTGGGTTGCTTTGCGAAGTACGTGGCCCTGAAAAGGAGTAGTGGGGGTCCGCTGTTATGTCATGAAGATGGTTAGTTCTTGTCACGTTGTCAATTCACATGTGTTTTCCGTAGGTGTTTAGAGGTGTTAGGTTTGGATGGGGCTATTCTCCCCATTCTTTTCGTATTGGTGCGGCTACGGAGGCAGCTTCTTGGCGCCTGGGGCCTGAGGTGGTGAAGCGCATAGGTCGTTGGGATTCCGTGAGGTATAAGTCTTATGTACCTCCTCAGTTTGTGTGATCGTGGCTGAGCGGTATGGTTTTTTCCCGTCCTTCCGTCCCGTCCCCCCCTCCCTAATTTTGTTCCCTGATATTTTGTCATCATTGTTCTATTCTTACATTCTAGGTTGCTTACTCGCCCTAATGTGGATACTAGGACACTCCTACGTGATCAGCGGTGGTGATACGTTGGCTAGGTATGGTTTGGAGTCGGGTTTTACCTGATTTTTATCGTTATGCTCAGTTGGATCGGGCACTTGATGTGCTGGTCCTCCATGTGGGGGGTAACGATTTGGGGACCCGTCCTTTTAGAGAGTTGATCAGAGACGTCAAGTATGATCTTCTCAGGCTTTGGTCCTGTTTTCCTAAAGTGAAGGTGATATGGTCTGAAATTGTACCTCGCAGTGTATGGAGACATGCGCGTTCAGTGGCGCGCATAAACAAGGCCCGAGTTAAGGTCAATCGAGCAGTCTCCAGTTTTGTGGTTAAAAGTGGGGGGTTTTTCGTTAGGCATTATGATTTCGAGGATGGCTAGGGTGGTTTAAGTATGTTCGTGTGGCGGATTGGGGGTCCTTGGAGTTGGTGGTAATTTGAAGTGGGGGATTCATCAGAGGTATGGTCCCTAACAAGTACATAATTGCTCATGGGTATGAGCGTATTTTGGCCTCCTGCTGGGTGGTGTCCCGGGGAGTGGTTTTCCATTCTTGGCAAGCCAACTGCGGATTAGAAAGGTGCCCCTGAGCCTGTAGGGAGACGGCTGGGGGTAAGTAGCTATAAAGGTGGGCAGTTCGGCGCCAAAGTTTTGTAGCTCCAAGGACTTCCCTTTCCTCGTGATGTTATTTATAAAGCTCTGTTGTATGTTCATGTTAATAAAATGGCTGCTGTGTCCGAATTTTTCCAACCCACTGTCTCGTGTGTTTACTGGAAGGGGTAAGTGGTATGGAACAAGGCGGGGCCATGGGGTCAAATGGGTGTAGACGGTACGAAAGGGGGAGGTTAGGTAGAAAGTAGTTTGGAAGTGGACGAGCTCTGTAATCCCGTGGTCATGGATATGCATTATTTTGCTACCCAAGACATGTGCTCAGTGTATCCATCCATTCAACGTTTGAAATACTATTTACTTTGCACTTTTTAACCCCTTCGCGAATGAGCCATTTTTTTTATTTTCATTTTCGTTTTTCACTCCCTGTATTGCAAGAGCCATAAAGTTTTTATTTTTCCGTCCATAGAGTGGTGTGAGGGTTTATTTTTTGTGGGAGTTGTAGATTCTTTTGTTACCATTTATAGTTCCATATAATGTACTGGGAAACTGGAAAAAAATTATTTGAGGGCTGAAGTTCGAAAAAACTGCGATTCCTCAATTGTTGTTTTGGTTTCGTTTTTACTGCTTTCATCGTGCAGTTAAAAACTACAACTTATCTTTATTCTGTGGCTCAATATGATTACTGTGATACCAAATTTACATAGATTTTTTTATTATTTTACTACTTTTATTGATAAACTTTTTGTTAAAAAAAAATAAAAATGTTGTGTGTCGCCACATTCTGAGAGCCATAACGTTTTTATTTATTTACCGATTGGGCGGTATGAGGGCGTTTTTTTTGCGGGTCGAGCTGTAGTTTTTATCTATACAATTTTTTGTTACGTAGAACTTTTTTATCACCTTTTATAAAAAATTTTTTTTAGAGCTATGTTGACCAAAAAACAGCAATTTTGGCGGTTTAAATTTTTTACGGCGTTCACCATGCGCATTAAATGATGCTATATTGTAATAGTTCAGGCTTTTACAGGCGCAGCGATACTAATTTTGTTTACTTTTATTTTTTAGATTACTTTAGTGGAAAAATGGGGAAAGTTTTTTTTAAATATATGTATATATATATATATATATATATATATATATATATATATATATATATATATATATATATATATATATATAATCCAAAAAAATGAAGAGGCAGCACTCCAAGGAAATTGGTGAAAAAAAAAGTGGTGTGTTTATTCACCCCAGGCAGGCAACGTTTCGATCCGTCTCTATGGGATCTTTGTCAAGGCTTGGGTGCCTGGGGTGAATAAACACACCACTTTTTTTCACCAATTTCCTTGGAGTGCTGCCTCTTCATTTTTTTGGGTTTCATTAACAAGGGTTCCTAGCCTCAACCTAGGAGGCCTGCACCCACTGCTGTTGCTGTGCTGCTTTACTCTTTTTCTTATTATATATATATATATATATATATATATATATATATATATATATATATATATAGCAAAAGAAAATTTGCAGCACTCCAACATGAAAAAAATGGTGGTTTATTCAATCCAAAATAACAGCAACGTTTCAATCCTACAATAGGATCTTTATCAAGCCTTGGCTTGATAAAGATCCTATTGTAGGATTGAAACGTTGCTGTTATTTTGGATTGAATAAACCACCATTTTTTTCATGTTGGAGTGCTGCAAATTTTCTTTTGCTATACATTATTATACGTCCGAGGATCGGGACGTTTTTGCCTGGCACCTGGTCGATTATTCCTATGTGAGTGCTGCTGTCTTCTTGTGTGCTATATATATATATATATATATATTTATTTTTTATTTTTTTTTCCACTACTAAACATTTTTTTTTTACTTTTTTTTAAAGGGCTTAGCAGAGTGAAGGCAGCCCTGGGGGCCTTCATTAGGCCCTTGGGCTGCCATGACAACTGTCGTCACCCCCCGATCTCTATGCGGGGGGGGTGATGAGATGTCGGAGGGGGCAGCCCCCCTCTTTTCAACGACTCAGATGCTGCGGCCGCGATTGACCACTTCATTTGAGGGGTTAAACAGCCAGGAACAGTGCAATCGCTGCTCCTGGCTGTTAGTCCCGGGTGTCCACTGTAAAATACAGCCGACGCCCACAGCATATGGAGCGCGCTCCAAACATCACCCCTTGCACCCAGACGTAATTACACGTCTGGGTGTGCGAAGGGGTTAAAGTGTGCTCTTTTTTTTTTAAGTGGTATTCCTATCTTAGACAATTATGGCGTATTCATCCCCTCTCTGGGACTCGCACCAATCTCCAGAACGGGGGTCCCTTGACCCGGTCTTGTCTGGTGGTGGCTACAAATGGCTGGCACATCCAGATTGAGTGCAAATGGAGAGATGGCTGGGATTACGTTAGCAGCCAAGCTCGCTGTGCTCTACTGTTTCCGCAATTCCCATTGAAGAATGGACGTTATGGAAATAGCATAGCGCAGCGAGCTTGGCTGTCTCCGTAATGCCATAAATGTCGAAGATTGGAATACCACTTTAACAAATTGTAAATTTGACAGCTATCACATATAATAAAGACATGGCATATTTACAGTGGTCCCTTAGGTTACAATTGACTCAGGATACAATATTTACAACAAAAAATGCCACAGGCACACACTGTCTGCAGCTCATTTGATTGGCTGGAAGATTTAGCCAATCAGCATGGGCATTTCACTGGTAAAACACCTGTATTACTGAAGTTCATGTACTGATTGGCTGCCTAGTAGCAGTGCAGTACTATATCTTCTGTACTGCTCTTTACCTGTACCAGGATGAGTTTCTCCTTTTGGACACCAGGTGAGGGCATCTCTATTTCATTTTTCTGGTATACTGTGTACTGTACAGACTCCTGAAGAAGCTTCTGTCCTCATCATAGAAAGTGATTTACAACTTCCAGCAGTTATTTCTGACTTATAAAATACAGCCGACACCTGCAGATAAGGAGCGCGCTCCAAACATCACCCCCCCCCCCCACACCCGTGCGTAATGGCACGTCTGGGTGCGCAAAGGGGTTAAGGCAGCTTCCCTAGTCACCTGACGCCTGAGCCACCCTTGTGCAGCTTTAGTTTGTTCCTGCGAAGGTTCCTATCCGTATCTTGTTATTTACTACCAGTCCGTATCCAGGTACCCGCTACCAGTCCATATCCAGCTACCTTCTGCCAGTCCATATCCAGCAACTTGCTACCAGTCCGTATCCAGCTACCAGTCTGTGGCCTTCTACCTGTTGCCAAACTTTGTCCTGCTGCGAGCCTGAGACCTGCTACGTACCTGTCATCTCAGACCTGTACCAGCTTGTTACGGTATCACCTGCCAGTGCCTGACCCTACGGTGTACTTCACTGTTGTTTCCTGGTCTGTTGGGCCAGCTGCTACTCACACAGGGACCACCTCAGGAGGCAGCAACCTGATAGCCCCGCTGCTGCGAGGTCCAGATCCCTGTACAGGGGTTTAAGGGTGAATACCAGGGAGGCTACTTAGACAACGCTCTTAGGGCGGATTTCACGAGCGTGTGCGTTTTTGCGCATGCAAAAAACGCGCAGTTTTGCGTGCGCAAAAAGCACTTAACAGCTCCGTGAGTCATCACATAGGATGCGCGACTGCGTGATGTGGATGTTTGTAAACAGAAAAGCACGTGGTGCTTTTCTGTTTGCAAACATACTTTTGACTGCTGTTGCTCGAATCACGCGCGTCCCATGGAAGTGCTTCCGTGTGGTGTGCGTGATTTTCACACACCCATTGACTTCAATGGGCGCATGATGCGCGAAAAATGCAGAAATATAGGACCTGTCGTGAGTTTTACGCAGCGGACTCACGTTGCGCAAAAATCACTGACAGTCTGCACTGCTCCATAGACTAGCATAGGTCCGTGCGATGCGCGTGAAAAACACGCGGGTGGCACGGACGTATATCGCGTTCGTGTAAATCCGCCCTTAGTGGTGGCCCTAAGTAAACCCGGTAGCACGAGTAGCACAGTGTGTCCACAACCCGCTGGTTATTACAGTCTCTACTTTCAATGTTCGTCTCGGAACAAATTCCTATTATAACTTTAGGGGCCACTGTATATAAATTTTAGTCAATACCTATAAGCATATGTTTGGACACATCAATATCCAAGAGAAAATAATACAAAGTACAGAATGTGTACCATGCAAAATTCAAATACTTTATTAGAAATATCATAAAAACAAGTTGGCCATCAAGACCTGAAATGAAAAGAAATGAACATACAATATAAAATACAATAGTGTGGTGATAGGTAAGTGACCACAGTAATGACGCGCAATTGTCATGTGAACAGAATGAGACGTGGTACAGCAAAAGTAGACTACACGGAAAGACAGATATGTAGTAAATTATGAACCAAGAGTACAATTTCATAAACACAGGGTAATAACCAATATCAAGGCACTAGACTAAGTACCAACCCGCATCCTGCATGTTGTACCCAAACGAACAGTCACCACATTAACTACTTGAAAAAGCTGACGGCGAAACGCACGTCGGGGCTCTTAGTGTGGTGACTGTTCGTTTGGGTAAAACATGCAGCATGCGGGTTAGAACTTGGTCTAGGGCATTTTAGGTCTTGATGGCCAACTTGTTTTTATGATATTTCTAATAAAGTATTGAATTTTGCATGGTACACATTCTGTACTTTTTATTATTTTCTCTTGGATATTGATGTGTCCATACATACTTATAGGTATTGATTTTCTATGCTTTGATATGTGCGGACGTTTATTGAGACGTTTTCTTTGGTCAAGATCAGTATAGGTATTGATATAAAGTTTAGTGTTCTGCACCTAGTCAACCAATAGGTGGCATTTTCAGAATGCGCCCACCACCCTTGATTCCCGAAGGCAATGATAGCTGTCCGATGGACAATCATTCAATTAATTGTTCCCTAATGCACCAATATTTTCGAATTTATACAAAGAAACACTGATTAGTAAAAAGGCAGAGCATCGTTTTTTTTTTGTTTTTTTTTAACCTATACGTTCCCCCCCTCCTTTCTTCCCGACACTGTAGGCAACCACATACTTTGCCAACCTGAAATGTACCTTTAAAAAAATATGGCAATATTCTAGTTTTCACACTGCCTACGAGTGCAGGCACAATAGGCTGACATTTCCTGTTCTCTCTCTGTAGCTCACTTGTCAGCTTTGCTGTATATACAGGCACAGGATGAGAAAATCATCTGCTTATCATGACTTGCCTAAGTAGAGTCGTGTGCTGTTGAACCCTTTGAATTCTCCTTTTTTCTCACCCCCCAACACCAAAGAAAGACACATGACAACCGAGGTTGGATGTGAAATGGCCACAGCAGCCGTTTATTAATTTACATTAGTTATAAAATTGCAATTTAATCCGAAATATTCGGATAAGTACTAGGAATTCAACCAAAGATTTCTGCCTATAATTCACATGACCCAACATGGGTCAGTATCAGTAATAACAACAACATTAACCAATTAGAGCAGGGGAAGTCCTTGAAGCCATTTTCCCATTTTTTTACCTTGAGTTAGCCATCTGCAAACCACCACCAACTCTTTACCTCCAGCCGTAAACCAGCTCGGAGGCACCGCTCACCTCTGCATATGGCTCCAACCACCAGAAGACCACTTCAAAGGGATAACACCCTATGAAGTCTTCCAAATAATATACCTTTCTGGGGGATGCATACCCCTGATGCGACCCCCCCACCAGTTTGTACTGACCAACCTCAAGGACTCCCCCCGCCAGCTGCTATGACACCTGGACCTGCTCCTAAAAATGAAAAAACAACAAATTACATGCAAAATAAACACAAGTATTAACGAGCAAAGACAAACAATACACATACAAATAAAAAATACAAGGGATTCAAGCAAAATTAAGGGCGGGAGGGTGGGAGCTTACTGTTAATACTGTTCTTCCCACTGCTTCCGGCTCAATGCCGAAAACAGCGGGAAGAAACGTTACACCACCCACTACTCCTCCCCTTCCCAACTCCTCCTTGCCCTCCCCTGCACTAACCCCTTCCTGACTGTAACCATTAACCCCTTCCCTCCTATAGCCATCATGGAGGCTTCCCCTTAAGCCCTCTGTGCTGCAGTCCAGCCTCTTCTTGACTTTTTTCTCACCCCCCACCACCAAAGAAAGACACGTGACAACCGAAGTTGGATGTGAAATGGCCACAGCAGCCGTTTATTAATTTACATTAGTTATAAAATTGCAATTTAATCAGAAACATTCAGATAAGTACTAGGAATTCAACCAAAGAATTCCGCCTATAATTCACATGACCCAACATGGGTCAGTATCAGTAATAACAACAACAACATTAACCAATTAGAACAGGGGAAGTCCTTGAAGCCATTTTCCCGGTTTTTTACCTTGAGTTAGCCATCTGCAAACCACCACCAACCCTTTACCTCCAGCCGTAAACCAGCTCAGAGGCACCGCTCACCTCTGCAGATGGCTCCACTCCCCCGCCACAGCAAAACAGGCCTTGACCACCTTAAGCCTGTTAGTCCCTCAAAACCACCATCGCCCTTTCAATTCCTTCTGCTAGGGCCAGGCTCCACAAATCCATCCCAACCTCGGTCAGATGCACTCCATCACTCCTCCAGTAATTACCTTCTCCTGACTCCAAATCCCTGTGACGCACACAAATGCCCCCGTTCCTGGCCACGAAGCGTGACACCGCCCGGTTCACTTTAAAGCAAGCTTTGTTAACCCTCTCCACAGACCTTGCCAACCGCCAATGCCTCCTCGGGACTATGTCAGACCAAACTATAACTAGGCACGTATAAGATGCCCATAAACACAACATGTCGTGTTTAATATCCCGCACCAACTCCCGAAAGGGGCGCACCCCCAAATCATTGCCACCCACGTGTAACACCAGGACCTCAGGAACCCTATCCAATTGGGAGTATGTCTGAAACTCGGTCAATACCCGGCTCCATAACATACCTCTGAATCCCAGCCAATGTAAGACCGCATCATTACGCGGAATGCGTAGCTGACGGCCATCGGGGTGGACATCCGCCCCCAGAGCCCCCCAATGCGCATAAGAGTGTCCTAACAGCCATACCAAGCAAGGGCGCTGATCTGAAATGAAAAAAGGACAAGCACGCACACACGTAAGCTGGTCCACCACGACCACAACAGCACAACCCACCTCCAAACAAACAAATTAACAGTACAATCTTCTAACAAATGAGGGCGAACATAAGTGCGAAACCTGTTGGACTCCCACCGCTCAATGCGACGCACACCCTCGTCATCAAGACCCCAATGCCCAGCCTCAGTCGCCGCACCGATCCGAAACGAGTGAGAAGAGTAAGAGCCGGAACCGACTCCGACCTCAGCTAAGCATTTTTTAAATACCGCACAAAATTGATACTTGGACAAAAACGATCTATTTTCATGACGGAGCAATGGCAACTCAGGCCCACCTACCCGTGGCTTAAAAGCAAATATGCAATCAACCGGACACATTGCCGACCCCGGAAGGGCAAACAACACTATGCGCTTCCCCCATCCCAATTGATCCGTCTTGGACCGTCGCAGAAACAATTCGAGTCTGTCCCCATACAGACCCACATCCTCTTGTTTCAAACCCCCTGCCCGCGCTGTACTAGGAGAAACCAACTCACCAATTCTAAGTGCTCCAAAAACGCTAGAGAAAAAGCCAAACGAAACAGCATAACTTCAAAAGGCGAATTACAAACAGATACCACAGATGTTCCCAAGGAACAGAGGAGAGTAAAAGACACGGGTCGCCTCTGATCTGCTTCAGCCCTGCCTCGACGCAAAACCTTCAAAGCTTGCCCTACCAAAAAATCCTTGGACACATCCCTTAAACCCCGCAATTTAAAACCAAAAGCCAAGGCGGAGACGAAGCGATTAACCTTAACCAGGGAAAATCCCGCCTCCCAAGCGTCCTCCAACCAATACAATAATGCCACCAACCTGTCTTGATCCGTGCTGACGTTACCCAAACCTCTTACCCACTCCTCCCACTGCCTCCAACAAGCAGAATAAGCAGAACCGAAACCAGATCGAAGAGATGTTCCGGACAAGCCAAACCGAGCAGATCCGCTTCCGGCGCCAATTGACGGAAACTATCCCACTGCGAGCGAGAAAGAGCATCAGCGATACAATTGTGAACACCCGGCATATGCACTGCAACCACCCACATATTTAAGGACAAGCAAACCAGTACTAAGTGTCGCAACATCTGAACCACAGGTGGAGAAGATGCCGATACGTTATTAATCGCTAACACCACCCCCATGTTATCACAGTGGAAACTAACCTTTTTATCCCCGAGGCTGTCCCCCCAAATGGTTACGGCAACCACGATAGGGAACAGCTCGAGCAGGGCCAGATTGCGCGTAAGACCACTGACCACCCAGCTAGACGGCCAACTACCCGCACAGCATTGACCTCCCCCATACGCGCCAAAACCGCCTGACCCTGCCGCGTCAGTAAAAAGGTCCAGCTCGCTCGTATCCTGCACCGGAGACATCCATAGAGATCTACCATTATATTGACCGAGAAAATCGTACCATACCTGGAGATCGGCCCGATGTTCCACCCCTATCCTCACAAAATGATGTGGTGCACATACACCCGCTGTCGCTGCTGTCAAACGCCTACTAAAAACTACCCATTGGCATAATCCGACATGCAAAGTTCAGCTTCCCCAGCAGAGACTGAAGATCGCGCAAAGTGATTTTCTTTAAACGACAGGCCCGCCACACCTCCTGACGCAACGACGTTAACTTATCCTCAGGCAGTCTACATTCCATAGCAACCGAATCAATCTCAATCCCTAAAAAACAGATATTAGTGACAGGGCCCTCAGTTTTTTCAGGCGCTAGTGGAATCCCAAATTCCCTCGCAACTTTTTGCAATGAATACAATAAATTACCACAAATAGGCGAACCACTGGGGCCGACACACAAAAAATCGTCGAGGTAATGTATCAAGGAATGAACCGCGGCTACGCCCTTCGTTACCCATTCCACGAAGCTACTAAACTCCTCTAAATATGCACAAGAAAGGGAGCACCCCATAGGAAGGCACCAATCGTCGTAAAACCCCCCATTCCAGGAACATCCCAACAATCGCTGACTCTCGGGATGAACTGGCAGAAATCGAAAAGCCGCCTCAATATCAGTTTTTGCTAACAACGCGCCAGGCCCCGCCCTCTGAACTAACACCACTGCTTTGTCAATGGACGTGTAAACTACCGAGCATAAATCATGATCAATCCCGTCATTCACCGACGACCCCCTGGGAAAAGACAAATGCTGAATCAAACAAAATTTTAGGGGCTCGCGCTTTGGCACTATTCCCAAGGGGGATACAATTAAATTCTCTAGCGGCGGATCAACGAAAGGGCCGCCATGCGACCTAACGAAACTTCTTTAAAAAGTTTTGCCGAAACGCCCTCAGAGTGCAAATAAGCCGACTTAAGATTGCGCCGTGTAACCGGAACCTCATGAGGAGGAGGGGGAATAACAAAACCAAAACAAAACCCCTCATAAATTAACTTAGCCGCAATCCTATCTGAGTATTCATTTAGATACGGGCCATCTTCTCCACCCTCACTGGCGACACCCCCTTGACCAGTCAAGGTGGACTGATTACCCGACCGCTTCCCTTTTCGCATACATTTTGCAGCCCCGTGCGAGGATCTGTTGCATTCCGAACACATGTGTTTAAATTTACAGGTAGCCCCGAACTTACACTGTCCATCATTGTATTACCAGCAAAAACCAAGTTTTGACACAGAGCCCTGCCCGGCCTGACTAGACTGACCTCCGTGCCCAACGCTCCCGGGAAAGGACTGCTTAACTGGATCTGTCACCCTTAACCACAACGCAATATCCTTTTGATCCCACCGCTGGCCGAACCGCCTTGCGCTGGCGAAACTGTTCGTCGTAACGCAACCACGCCTGACCACCATACGCCCTATGAGCTTCACCGATGGCATCTAAATAGCAGAATAACACAGAGCAATTTTCAGGCGCCTTTTCCCCGATCACACTAGCCAAAATTGCAAAAGCTTGCAACCAATTGACGAACGTATGCGGTATAAGCCTATATACCGCCGACGTTCCTACTCCTCCTTCTTACTCTCGTCCTGCTTGCCCTTATCCAAATTGAACTTTGCAAGTGGCAGAAGAGAAAAAATGTAAACATACTTATCTTTCCAAATCCGCTCGCGTACCTCCTGTTTAAGGTGAGCCCCTAACGGGCCCTCAAAACAAACGTAAACCTCGCCACGAGCACGATCATCAAGACGAATTCTATCCCCGTCCTTCTGCGCCTCGGGGGATAGAAAACTTCCCCAACAATGGGACGTGACTGTATCGCCCCCCCCAACTTCACGAGAACCTTCCCAGACTACAACCGGGGACCCCACCGGGAATACTGGCGCCGCTGCCCTATCTAAGCGCCCGACTAACTCCCGCAAACAACCCACTAAATCCGTTAAACCGTCTCGACCAGCAGTGCCACTAACGATGGCTGAAGCATCTGCGCTCGCTGACCCCCCACCCACGACACCCGACATAAAAATTGCTGGATACGGTAAAGAAGGAGTTACATACTCACCAGGCTGCCCAGGCGCTGTGTTCCCACCAGGCTTAAAATCCTGACCACGCTGAGACACGTCCAACTCGCTATCTTCCAAGTCCTCTCTCGCTGACGACTGGCAATCACACCGACATCTACGACACAGGGACCCCGGCATGCTGAAAAGATGGACCGGCGACCTGCCGCCCGACAGAAGGGACCCAGTCTTCCGACCGGACCTGTTGCCTCACCGCTGCTGAAGATCTTGGCGTCCTCCCTGAAGACCTCGAGGAAGCCAGCCCCCTGGACGGAACATCACCATGCGGGGCGGCCATGGACATCCCCCTGGAAACGGCATCTGAGGGAGGTGGCGTGACTGGGAACCCGACCTGCGACTCCCTGTGGACCGCCGAGCCCCGTCGCGGCTGAGGAGTCCTGCCAGGATGAGGACCTGGGAGGAGACTGCCTGGCCTGCAGCGTCCTTAGAAGGGCTCCTCCTGCGACGCTGGACCCGTGGGACCACCTCTGGGCTAAGCCTCTCTGGTGGGCGAGAACAACGGGAGCGGTGGGGTGACTGTGCCTGAGCAGCCGCCGCTCCCGACGGTGCACAATCCTCCATTGGTGCAGGAGCACCGTTTAATGATTCCCCTCCTGCCACCATGCCGAGCATGTCTGTCCCGGCATTTGATACAGAGTGCCGGGCTCGGCGCGGAACTACTGTCCCGTACTGAATACATGATTACAGTATGGGACAGTTGTCCTGCAGTGAGGCAGTGACACCTAGCATCATAGATAACTATGATGCTAGGAACCCGGCTCCCTGCAGTGTGTTCGGTCTGGGAAATGCGGCCGACATACGGACCGTATAATACGGTCCAAACACGCTTGTGTGTGGGAGACCTAAATGAGTTCCGAGAACCAAAGCTTTATTTTTCCCTTTATTTACGACATAGTTGTATGAGGGCTTGAAATTTTGCAGTATGAGTTATAATTTTGTGAGGTACTTATAATGTATCCATTAACTTTTGTGAAAAAAGGAATGGAAAAAAACCAGCAATTCCATTATTGTTTTTTGGGATTCATTTTACGGCCTTTACCGTTCGGTACAAATGACGTTTGATAATCCCAAATATATATATATTTATTCCTGTGTTACTACTTTTCCACAACATTTATAAATAGTGCTAGTTTACTAATTAACAGAATTCTGTATTATTATCAGGTTTCTGTAAAATTTGTGAAACTCATAATTGTAAAGATACAATTGTAAAGCCCCCCTGTAGATAGCGCCAAACAGCCCCCCTGTAGATAGCGGCATACAGCCCCCCTGCAGATAGGGCCATACAGCCCCCCTGTAAATAGCACCATACAGCCCCCCTGTTTATAGCGCCATACAGCCCTCTGTATATAGCGCCATACAGCCCCACTGTATATAGCGCCATACAGCCCCCCTTTATATAGCGCCATACAGCACCCGTGTATATAGCGCCATACAGCCCCCCATATATATAGCGCTATACAGCCCCCTGTATATAGCGCCATACAGCCCCCCTGTAGATAGTGTCATACAGCCCCCCTGTTTATAACGCCATACAGCCCCCTTGTAGATAATGCCATACAGCCCCCCTGTAGATAGCACCATACAGCCCCCCCTGTAGATAGAGCGATACAGCACCCCTGTAAATAGCACCATACAGTCCCCCTGTATATAGGACTTCCGGGGTCTGCGTCCGGCAGCTCAATAAAAATGAAAGGAGAGCTGGTCACGCATGCGCACAAGCGCGACAGGCGTTCCATTCCTTTCTACGGAGCTGCCGACACAGACCCCGGAAGTCCGAGGTTTCTCATGCCGCGGGCCCCTGTAGCAGCCACTATGGCTGCTACAGCGGTAGTTATGCCACTGATTGATGGGCATGGTTCGATGTTAGCAGGAGATGTTTCTCTCAGCACTTAGTAAAAGTAAGATAAATGTGAATGACTGGTGTGAAATTTTTGGGGAGTGCTGGTTCTCACTGAACAGTCACATCTTGTATGGAGTCTTTCACGCAGTGACCAAAAACGTCTGAAAATACAAAGCTGTTTTCAGGCGAAAACAGCTCCTGATTTTCAGAAGTTTTTGTAGCAACTCGCGTTTTTCGCGGCGTATTTTACGGTCGTTATTGGAGCTGTTTTTCAATGGAGTCAATGAAAAACGGCTCCAAAAATGTCCCAAGAAGTGACATGAACTTGTTTTTCGCGGGCGTCTTTTTACGTGCCGTATTTTGACAGCGTCGCGTAAAATTACACCTCGTGGGAACAGAACACCGTAAAACCCATTGAAAGCAATGGGCGGATGTTTGTAGGCGTAATGGAGCCGTTTTTTCAGGCGTAATTCGAGGCGTTAAATGCCTGAAAACACTGCGTGTGAACATACCCTTAGGGTATGTTCACACGCTTAACAAAATACGGCTGAAAATATGGAGCTGTTTACAAGGGAAAACCGCTCCTGATTCTCAGCCGTTTTTTAATCAAACTAGCGTATATCGCAGCGTTTTTTTTTACGGCCGTTTTTGGAGCTGTTTTTTTATTGAGTCATGGAAAAACGGCTCCAAAAACGGCTCAAGAAGTGACATGCACTTCTTTTTACGGGGCTTCTTTTTGCGCACCATTATTTGAAAATGAGCCGCAAAATAATGCCCCGTCGGAACAGAACGCCGTATTTAATAAAACTGTAAACTTTGCGTGTCTGTATATTGAAAATATGTGCAAAGAAAAATAATTGGGGGGATGAAGGATAAGTAATATGGTTGAATAAGAGTTATTGTCACATTGCCTCTTATTGGTTAACCTCAAGTCTACACCCCATTTGAAGGATATTATTATAATTGAGTTTGGAAATAAACTCCAGCAGCATACCAGCAGCGTCTGTGTGTCATTTCTCCTCTCTCGATATATATCGGTATGAAATATCCTGATTAGGATGCTGGATAAAGTGCCTGGTGTGAGTGTATGTTGGAACACTCGTCTAAATTTCAGTCTAATATATGTTGAGCCTTTGACTTCCACGACAGTAAGGCTGGATTCACACGAGCACATTACGTCCGTAATGGACGGAACGTATTTCGGCCACTAATCGCGGACCGAACACACTGCAGGAAGCCGGGCTCCTAGCATCATATTTATGTACGATGCTAGGAGTCCCTGCCTCGCTGCAGGACAACTGTCCCGTACTGTAATCATGTTTTCAGTAAGGGACAGTAGTTCCATGGAGAGGCAGGGACTCCTAGCATCGTACATAACTATGATGCTAGGAGCCCGGCTCCCTATAGTGTGTTCGGTCCGGGATTAGTGGCCGAAATACGTTCCGTCCATTACGGACGTAATGTGCTCGTGTGAATCCAGCCTAATGGTGCTGAAACCCGGGAGATTGCTCGTCTGATAGCTGTCGCTAGAGAGGTGTGGCTTTGCATCTGTGAATTACAAAAAAACGCGGAAGGTAAGGAGATTATTCTTGCACCATTCACACATGTATTGCGTAAGCCTTGGAATTTAGCTGTGATGACGTCAGATCTACTGGACGTGGCACTTTATCCAGCAGTGGTATGAAAGATGGATCCAAAAAGGTATGTTCAAACTTTTTGTGTGATGTAAGATTACAGATACGTACGTGATCTTGAACTGTTGATATGAAAGACATGAGAGAATTTTTGCCAGCAATTACATTGTTAACCAGAAAAATTGTGAGAAGTGTAAGACCCCTGCCCCCCCCCCCTTTGGAATGACGTAGCGCATGGTGGAGAGAAGTTGTAACTCACATGTGAAGCTTTTAAAATGAAAGGATTGTAGTTTGGACAGTGAGCATAAAAAAAAGAAGAAGAAAACTTGTGCTTGTTGCTCTGTTGTAGTGTGTCATTTGTTATTTAGTTGTTGTGTAAAATAATTGAGGATTAATAGTTATTCTGTTACCCGTTTGCTCTGGGATTATAGTTGGGAGGTACTAACTGTTTGTAGGTGACAGAAAAGTTGGATATTTGTGAGTAATATCCTGTAGTACCACAAGGGCTTCAATGGTATGGTTAAAGAGGCTCTGTCACCAGATTTTGCAACCCCTATCTGCTATTGCAGCAGATCGGCGCTGCAATGTAGATTACAGTAACGTTTTTATTTTTAAAAAACGAGCATTTTTGGCCAAGTTATGACCATTTTCGTATTTATGCAAATGAGGCTTGCAAAAGTACAACTGGGCGTGTTGAAAAGTAAAAGTACAACTGGGCGTGTATTATGTGCGTACATCGGGGCGTGTTTACTACTTTTACTAGCTGGGCGTTCTGACGAGAAGTATCATCCACTTCTCTTCAGAACGCCCAGCTTCTGGCAGTGCAGATCTGTGACGTCACTCACAGGTCCTGCATCGTGTCGGCACCAGAGGCTACAGTTGATTCTGCAGCAGCATCAGCATTTGCAGGTAAGTAGCTACATCGACTTACCTGCAAACGCCGATGCTGCTGCAGAATCATCTGTAGCCTCTGGTGCCGATGTGTCCTCGCTCGTCTGACACGATGCAGGACCTGTGAGTGACGTCACAGCGTGATCTCTTGAGAACACGGCTGTGTCTGCACTGCCAGAAGCTGGGCGTTGTGAAGAGAAGTGGATGATACTTTTATACACAACGCCCAGCTAGTAAAAGTAGTAAACACGACCCAATGTACGCACATAATACACGCCCAGTTGTACTTTTACTTTTCAACACGCCCAGTTGTACTTTTGCAAGCCTCATTTGCATAAATACGAAAATGGTCATAACTTGGCCAAAAATGCTCGTTTTTTAAAAATAAAAACGTTACTGTAATCTACATTGCAGCGCCTATCTGCTGCAATAGCAGATAGGGGTTGCACAATCTGGTGACAGAGCCTCTTTAAGTCCTGATAATGGAGAATCCAGTGCAACAGGGAAAACTTTGAATGTTGTATTGAATAATCATTGATACACTTTTAGCACACACTGCCATCTTGTAATACTGTGTGTAAGGGTCCTTCTGTATGAACCAATAGCTATACCCCGGCAGTGAGGGGTTTGTAGATGTTTGAAATGAATGTGTCCAACTCCTGTTTGATTCAATGGAGGTTCAGGAATGTCGATTGTGTTGTAGAATTTGCTCTTGCAATTGTTGATTGGCAGCATTTTGTCTGTTCTTGATGTTCAATACAGCGAGGGATCAGAGGACAGTATACTCTACTGCTAGAATGTCTGGAGGAACGACTTTTGATATCGTATTGGTAAGACAGTCTAGGAGATAGACTGGTCTGAGATATCTGTCGGCAAACGTGGCCAGTTTGCCTGGAGGTGGGGGATTTACCGGAGATCACCCTACTGCTCTCCGACCATGGGTTCAGGAGAAAGTGAGACAAAAATACGGGACAGCCATGGGGCACGGGTCCCGAACATCTGTAGCGTCCATGGCCGCGGGCCGTCGGGTTTACTCACCTCCCGACGCCCGCAGCCATGGATCCGTGAGCGTTGGTCCCCATCTCCTTCCTAGGAGACGCCAGCGCTCACTTCCGCTCCGTTCTGCTGTGTCCCGTAGGGTGCGCGCGCACGCTCATGCCAGGCCTTAAAGGGCCAGCGCGCGCAAATAGGAAGTCGTTATCATCATCAACTGCCACGATTTCCTGGTCTATAAGAAGGCTCCGGGCCCTCTAATCCTTGAGCGTTGTTAGTTTTCCCAGTCTGTCTTGCAAATGGTCCCTTAGTGTTTCCCGTTCCAGTTATTACCCGTGCCTTGTTCCCTGTTCCTGTTTCCCGTGCTGTGCCTTTAGTATCTGGTCGTGCCACGTCCTTTGTCATCTGCCACGTCCGGAGGAATCCGCCACGTCCTGTGTCATCTGCCCCGTCTGGAGAAATCCGCCACGTCCTGTGTCATCTGCCACATCCGGAGGAATCCGCCACGTCTGGAGTAACCTGCGGCACCTGTGTCATCTGCCACGTTTGGCGTTATTTGCTGCACCCATCTCCATCTGTGCCAGAGCTGCGGCCACCGTCTGGACTGTCCAGGTACCCTTGTGCGGGACATTGTATTTCTGGAGTTTCCTGTAGTTTGGCCAGCTGCCTCCCCGCTACGGCGGTATGGCCTAGTGGGTCCACTTACCCACTCCGTGACAGTATGCTCAGGCCATGGACCCCGCTGGTCAACCTGAGACTTTGACGACACAAGCCATGCTGGCCGAGATGGAGGATCTCCAATCACGACAAGACCAGCTCCTCCTGTCGGTGAACGCCATAGCCCATCGGCTGCTTGCTCCAACCACAGTCGTCACCGCACCGGTTCCTGCGGTTCCTCCTGCTACACTTCCAGTCTGTACCGGTACCAACCCCCTGTGTTTCTTGCCACTACCTCCACGCTACGATGATCCATTTCAGACTACATGCCAGGTCCTTCTCTTCAGATGATGTCAGGATCGCCTTCATCTTCTCTCTCCTTACTGGTAAAGCCCTGGAATGGGCTAATCCTCTGTGGACCAGAGACCCGTGACTTGCAGTGCTTCTTACAGACCTTCCGCTCGATCTTTGAGGAACCTGGGAGAGTTTCTTCGGCTGCTGCATTCTTGCTGATTGACATGAGGATCAGGGAACGTTCCCAAGAGGTTCTCCGGGAGAGAGAACTTCCTAGGCTGGATTATACTTTTCAGCAATCTTCCTCAGTCGTCCCACCAGAGGATCCAATGCAGAGTAACTATGTGAAATTGTCTAACCAGGAGAGACAACGCAGACGCACTTCTGGACTTTGTCTGTATTGCGGCCTCAGAGGCCATATTGTGCGTTTGTGTCCCCAGAGGCCAGAGAGATCCCATTGCCTAGGATTGGTTGGAGAGACAACCCTAGATGGAACGGTACCTAATAAAGTCTTCTGTTCCAAGCTGACTATTCCTTTGACCCTAGTATCCGGCGACAGGACGCATCAAGTTTCTGCCTATCTTGACTCGGCTTGGTTCGGCTGCAAACTTCATCCAGAAAGAGCTTGCGGATCATCTTCAGTTGCCCACAGTTCCCCTAGAGACGTCTTTGGCTGTTGCCTCAGTTAATGGACTGCCTCTGCCGGATCCCATCATTTCTAAAACCAAACCGTTGAAGCTCCAGGTTGGAGTGCTTCATTCTGAATTAATTTCTTTCCTTGTTTTGCCCAAGGCCATCAATCCTGTTCTGCTGGGCCTGCCTTGGCTTCGACTACATGCCCCAGTCCTGGACTGGAGTTCTGGAGAGGTTCTCCAATGGGGCTCCAAGTGCCATGGTCGTTGTCTGTTGCAGATCCATCCTGTCAAGCCTCCTCTGCCTCAGTCATTGGCGGGACTGCCTCCCCAGTTTGCTCAGTATGCAGATGTTTTCAGAAAAAGGAAGGCTGAGACACTGCCTCCACATCGGACTTATGACTGCCCCATTGAACTGGTTAATAATGCCTCTCTCCCCCGTGGTCGAGTATATCCTCTCTCCTTGCCAGAGTCTCTATCCATGTCGGCCTATATCAAGGAGAATCTGGAGAGGGGTTTTTCATACGAAAGTCTTCCTCCCGGCCGGGGCTGGATTCTTCTTCGTTAAAAAGAAGGACGGTTCCCTTCGACCCTGCATTGACTACCGTGGTCTCAACCAGATCACAGTCAAGAACAAATACCCGTTGCCACTTAATTCTGAGCTGTTTGATCGCATACGAGGAGCCAACATTTTTTCTAAGCTAGACCTGCGGGGAGCTTATAATCTAGTCCGGATTCGCCGGGGTGATGAATGGAAGACGGCATTTAACACCCGGGTCGGGCACTACGAATATCTAGTGATGCCCTTCGGAGTGTGTAACGCTCCCGCAGTGTTTCAGGAGTTCGTTAACGATATCTTCCGAGATCTACTCTATGTCTGTGTTGTTGTTTATCTCGATGATATTTTGATTTTCTCCCCAGATCCGACGACTCATCGGAGGCATGTACGTCAGGTTCTACTACGATTAAGGGAGAATCGTTTATACGCCAAGCTGGAGAAGTGCGTCTTTGAGAGGAATTCTCTGCCCTTCCTGGGCTACATCATCTCGGATCAAGGCCTCAAGATGGATCCTGAGAAAATTAAAGCTGTCCTGGAGTGGCCACGTCCTCAAGGCTTGAGGGCCATACAGCGGTTCCTGGGATTCGCCAATTTCTACCGGCAGTTTATTCCTAACTTCTCTTTTGTGACGGCTCCCATCTCGACCATTACCAAGAAGGGTGTGAACGCCAAAGTGTGGACTCCAGAGGCAGAGTCCGCATTTATTAGCCTCAAGAAAGCCTTCACTTCAGCCTCGATCCTCCATCATCCTGACGTATCTCGGCAGTTCTCACTAGAAGTGGATGCTTCCTCTGTTGGTGCAGGTGCACTTCTGTCCCAGAGGAGCTCCAAAGGAAAGGCAGTAGTATGTGGCTACTACTCAAGACTTTTTTCTTCTGCTGAGCGCAATTACTCCATTGGAGATCGGGAGCTACTGGCCATCAAATTGGCCCTGGAGGAGTGGAGACATCTTTTAGAGGGCGATGCTCACCCCATCCTGATGTTCACCGACCACAAGAACCTTACCTACCTTCAGTCTGCACAACGACTGAATCCCCGTCAAGCCAGGTGGTCGCTGCTCTTCATCCGTTTCCAGTTTGTGCTCCACTACCGTCCCACGGACAAGAATGTGAGGGCCGATGCCCTGTCCAGATCGTTTGAGACGAAAGACACGGTGGAGTCCCTTCAGACTATCATAGACCCGTCCTGCATTGTCACTGCTAATCCTCTGCAATTTAGAGACATCCCTACTGGGAGGACTTTTGTTCGGTTGGCAGACAGGAGAAGAATTCTCCGCTGGGGACACAGTTCTAAACTGGCTGGGCACGCTGGTGTTCGTAAAACCCGAGACCTGATTGCTCGTCACTTCTGGTGGCCCACGCTACCTAAAAATGTTCTGGACTTTGTCTCTTCTTGCACGGTGTGTGCCTCTAACAAAGTGACTCACTCCAAGCCTGCTGGCCTGCTTCAACCTCTGCCTATACCAATGCCCCCTGGCTGCACATTGCGATGGACTTTGTGACAGACTTTCCCCCCTCAGCAGGATGCAACACTGTCTGGGTGGTGGTGGACCGGTTCTCTAAGATGGCACATTTTATCCCGCTGACCGGCCTACCTTCTGCTCCTCGTCTGGCGAGTCTCTTCATTCTACACATGTTTCGCTTGCATGGCTTTCCTCTTCACATCGTGTCTGGATCGGGGTGTTCAGTTTACCTCAAAGTTCTGGAGAGCCCTCTCTAAACTCCTGGATGTGAGTTTGGATTTTTCCTCAGCTTATCACCCCCAGTCCAATGGGCATGTTGAAAGGATCAACCAGATCATGGAGAATTATCTCCGCCACTTCATCTCTTCACAGCATGATAGCTGGGTACAGCTTCTTCCGTGGGCCGAGTTTTCATACAACAACCACACAAGTGAGTCCACCACTTCCACTCCGTTTCACATTGTTTATGACTTCCTGCAAATCTGGCAACAGACCCGGTCCTCTATTTTGCTGGCGGTAGATCGCATGAAGCGAAAGGCAGATACTAGGAGAAGAGAGCCGCCTCAGTATCTTCCGGGGACTAAAGTCTGGCTGTCCTCTCGGAACATTCGCTTGAGGGTGCCTTCATACAAGTTTGCTCCCAGGTTCCTTGGCCCTTTCGAGATCCTGCAACAAATCAACCCTGTCTCCTATAAGCTGCGGCTGCCTCCTACCCTCAGAATCCCCAACTCCTTTCATGTGTCCCTCCTGAACCGCTATAGCAAGACTTCTAGTTCCACAGTTGCTCCCAGCGGTCCTTCTGATGTATTCGAGGTAAAAGAGATCCTGGACTGCAAAAGGGTAGGAGGAAGGACTTTCTATTTGGTGGACTGGAAAGGGTTTGGTCCTGAGGAGAGGTCCTGGGAGCCAGAAGAGAATCTCAGTGCTCCTGCTCTTATTAAAAAATTCCTCTCTCGCTCTGGCCCCAAGAAGAGGGGGCGTAAGAGGGGGGGATACTGTATCGTCCATGGCCACGGGCCGTCGGGTTTACTCACCTCCCGACGCCCGCAGCCATGGATCCGTCCCCATCTCTTTCCTAGGAGACGCCAGCGCTCACTTCCTCTCCGTTCTGCTGTGTCCCGTAGGACAAATAGGAAGTCGTCATCATCATTAACTGCCACGATTTCCTGGTCTATAAGAAAGCCCCAGGCCTTCTAATCCTTGCCTGAGTGTTGTTAGTTTTCCCAGTCTGTCTTGCAAATGGTCCCTTAGTGTTTCCCGTTCCAGTTGTTACCCGTGCCTTGTTCCCTGTTCCTGTTTCCCGTGCTGTGCCTTTAGTATCTGGTCGTGCCACGTCCTGTGTCATCTGCCACGTTCGGAGGCATCCGCCACATCCTGTGTCATCTGCCACGTCCGGAGGAATCCGCCACGTCCTGTGTCATCTGCCACGTCCGGAGGAATCCGCCACGTCCTGTGTCATCTGCCACATCCGGAGGAATCCGCCACGTCCTGTGTCATCTGCCACGTCCAGAGGAATCCGCCACATCTGGCGCAACCTGCGGCACCTGTGTCATCCGCCACGTTTGGCGTTATTTTCGGCACCCATCTCCATCTGTGCCAGAGCTGCGGCCACCGTCTGGACTATCCAGGTACCCTTGTGCGGGACATTGTATTTCTGGGGTTTCCTGTTGTTTGGCCAGCTGCCTCCCCGCTACGGCGGTATGGCCTAGTGGGTCCACTAACCCGCTCCGTGACACCATCATTATAGTAGAATGAGCAAAAGGAGCTGGGGCTTTAATTGTAAAGGATGTGAAGGCAGAATAACACACTGTAAAAAAATTGTTGAAGAGGCTGGCAGCGGTAAGATGGATGTTTGCATGTGATAAATAGAATGGTTTGTGGAAAGTTGAGAAAGGGACTGTGGATGGCCAGGAGTAACAAGGCGTAAGTTAAAATTACAAAGTATGTGATTACAGGTAGTTACAAGTAAGTTGATGTGAGAAAGAACAATTTGAATACAGGTGTAAATGTTGATAGGAAGAGTGAAGAAAACGGAGCAGCCAGGTACATTGCAGTGACTAATGTGGGTCAGAACGGGGGTAGTGTAATGTGAACGGGTGTGATGTGACATCTGTGTGATGTGTGAGATGTGTGTGTAATGTAACATGTGTGAAGTTTGAAACTAGTGGCCACAATAAAGCAAATCTATATTGTATGTTCTTATTTTTAACAGCTACAGTATACTGTCTAAAAATGTTAGTGTCTTGTGTATAGGGTTAAAATCAGTTCCTCTCCTCTGTGTAAAGGAATGTTTCTTATCTTTGCGCATGCGCTGTTGTCCGTATCCACACCAAGTGAGAAAAATATTACAGCCGGCTGGATTTGTCTGCAAAAAGATAAAAGTTACGTTGCATATTTATGTGTTATGATGTAATAAGATATAATGTTGGAATGTTTTGATGTTAATTCAAATGAATTAAAATACAGATATTGTGAAACACGGGGTCTTGAAGATGTATGTACCCATACTGTTCCCTATTCTCACATATAGTTTATTGGTTTGCAGTAATTAATATTACCAGATATATTATTTTCTGTTTTATTGAATAAATTATTACAATTGTTTTGGTTTTGTTTTCACACATGCAGGCAAGTGCTATAGTACTGCCTAAATAATATTTTTGAAAATGTGTGATGTTTTACAGATAAATGGTTGTAAGTTATTTTAAAGATAAAATGTATTTTCATCAGGAGAAAGTCATTTTTATTCCAGGCTATTGTTTATTACAGGGGGGCAAACTAGTGCTCCCCAGATAGAGGGCCCGACATAATTATGTTGAGATATGTAGTTTTGAACCCTGCTACATTACTTTCGCAGAGTCCAAATAGGAGGGAGTAGTGAGGGGACTCATCAGGTACAATTTTGTTTTGTGTTTTATTTTGTTTTGAATTAATGAATTTGGTGCTAGGAGGTCTACACAATGTGTGAGACTCCAATGAGTAATCCAGATTAAATGTGTATGACAGTAACCTAAATTTTGTGTTTTTGCTGTATAGATGGTTCCAGATCCTTCAAGAACGATAAATATGGCACTGGGTATGCTGTGCTGTTGTCTCCACCCAATATGAGGTATTGTGTAAGAGACCATCCCCCTCCAGAAAATTTACACAGGAGGCCGATGTGACGTCACTCACAGATGAGTCTTTACAGATTTAGATGGGGAGAAGGCAAAACAAAAAAATTTGTCTGAACTTTGTTCATTTTATGCCAGATTTCAGTAAAATAATTTGTTTGTTTTTGTATTAATCAGGTATTTACAAGAGGGTGGGATTTACAAGTGTTCTGGATCATCAGATGAATGTGGAAAAATAAAACTCCATCCTTTTGAAATGGTCTATCTATATGTGACATGTGTTTCCAATGTAAATTTGTAATGTAGAGATACTTCATCATATACAGTATGTACAAGACAGGATACGATGCACGGGGTAAATCATCCAGAAACCACTTTCACCTCCTTGTTCATCTCAAGAAGCGGAGATGGAGGTGCTCGCTGAGGCTTGTAACCTGGCAAAAGGTAAGACGGCCAACATTTACACTGACTCTAGGTACGCTTTTGGCATCGCCCACAATTATTGGCCCATTGGTAGTAGGAACTTTATTGGATCATCGGGTAAACCAATTGAGAGAGCAAGAGATGACAGACCTGACAACAAGAGTATGTGCAGCCAGGTATCAGTAAATTGGCTTGTCCCTGGATACAATAATGCCACCACTAGGTGGTTTGTAGCAGCCTGCATGATGTGCGCATGGCATGACATAGGTAAAACAGAGCTTACGGTGCCCGGCAATACCCTTTATTTTATTGCCACGGCGAAGATGGGTACAATTTTGCACTCTACCAAGTTAATCCTACTACTAGGGTAACAAATGTTCATAAAAATATATCAGCACAGCAATTTTATTCATACCTGCTGCAGATAAGGCGTAGTCGTTTTATCTATTTGCAACAATTTTTCAGGGGATTGTTGAGCCAATTTATTGTGGACATGTATGCGAAAATAGAGAAGGAGCGTTTAGTGTACATACGCACTAACCAGACAGGTTTACGCGCTGAAGATTATGTGCATCTGCGAGACACCATGCAACAAGATAATAACGTGGAAGATTCAGGGCGGCAGATTTAAAAAGCATATAACCAAGCCCTTTGTACTAATAGGGATGCTCTGTTGGTGGTGAAAGAGAAAGAGAAGAGCGAGGACATTGTGAGATTTATTACTACACTGCACGGAAAATGGCAAGAGATGAGTGACATTATGAAACAACACTGGCATGTACTATTACTTGATGTGGATTTGAAAAAATATTTGGGCACAACAGTCTCATTGGGGTATAGAAAAACGAATACCATAGAACAGCATCGAGTCAAAAGCCGTTTTACTAGGGACTGTATAAAAAAGAAATCACAAAAATACCCAGGTTTCTTCCCTTGTGGCTTATGTACAGCCTGTCAAATTCTCAATAAAAAGAAAGGTTTCACAAATGGAAGTGGTGGACACCACAAGATCCAAGACCACATTACATGTGCCTCAAAAGGGGTCATTTATACACTGAAATGTATATGTGATTTATACTACGTGGGTAAAACCAAAAGAGAACTCAAAGTTAGAATAAGAGAGCACATGTGCAGTATGAAAAATTACGATAAACTAGAAGCAGAGAGCAAGAGACAAAATAAACCATTTCAACCATCCCCAGTTGCCCGACATTTTAAATACCATAATAATCTTAACTTAAAGGAGCTATCAGGCTGGGGCATATGTCACCTCACCACAGGGATAAGAGGAGGCGATATAGATTTAATTTTGCTAAAAGAGGAAAGCAAGTGGATCTATAATATGAACTCAGTGAGCCCCAATGGACTTAATGAATCTTTCAACTTTGCCTGTTTCTTCTAAATATATGATCCTTTCTGCAGAAAATTGAACATCCCCTGCATAATGGGGATTTATTGGATAATAGAGGGAATATGTAATTGATCCTCAGCTCCTCTGCTCCTCTTACAATCCATAAAATGTTAAATAAAAAAAAGTCATACTGGTGATAGATTAAAACACTTAAATACAACCCATAATCTATGGGATACTTTATGTCTAAACAATGTTACTTTGTTTGCAAATGTTCTGTTACTTTTGTAACAAAACTCACTATGTTATGTCTTTACAAGACATAACTAACAAAACGTTACCCCTTTAAGCGGATTGGCAGAATGACCTGTCAGTTAAACTCTGACATATAAAAAGTGCCATGAACAAAAGGCTCCCGCCCCCGGAAGAAGCTGATTTTCATCAGTGAAACGTACGTCGGGTTATACCGACCTAGCAATAAGGACAGGAATATAAAGGGAGAGATTGATACAATAAATAATCCTACCTTAATCAACAAATGCTCTAATATAGTAATAGCGAGCGAGTACAGAGCCTGCACGGCTCGCTCACACTGCCTAGCCGTCGAGTGCTGATGACGTCACAGCACTCACGGCATACAGTCTAGAGACCACAAGCATTACCAGAGCTGCGGCCCTGAACTCGCAGCTCGACAGAAAACTGTGAAGCGGCGTGCTGCCTAATAGGAAACGGTGGAGTATTATAGCTGTGACAGCACGCTGCCTAATAGGAAACGGTGGTGTATTGTAGCTGTGACAGCGGAGAAGCGGCTGTTTCGCTACATTTAACCACAGGTGGGAGAATATAGGCCCATGCTGGTCTGCCTGATATAGCATACCCGTTTATTACTTCAGCTTAAGGGTTATGGCAATAAAGTGTCAATGAACATTCCCTCCTTTTCCCATTGAAGTGGACACAGCCTTTCACACAGAAGGGTGTCCCCAATTGATGGGCTTTGAAATACAGTTGAATAAAAAGAAAAATACTAAAATAAAAACACAATTGTTTTTTTTTTTTTGAATCAAAAAGTTTTTATTTTTCCAAATTTTGTATAACATTACATTGAAAATGACATTCACAAATCCAAAGATACTAGGATAACATACAAGTAAAGCAAACAAACAGAATTACCTGATAACATATCAATATTCAGTGCTTTATAACATAGTACAGCCCTTGTTCCTTTCCCAGACCCGACTTTAGTTCTGTGTTGTGACGTACCCACTATTCTGGGTTGTGTTTCGGTTTGTTCCCTCTGAACCCTCCTCCTCCTCTCCTTCCTCTACTATTCCCCATAATAGGAACTCTGCTTCCAACATTCCCATGACATTTGGAATTTGGTATATTGAAGCTGTTGGGATGCTATCATTTTCTCATACATATATGTTGAGTTAATTATATTTATGATTTCCAGCACATGGGGCTGTATTGGGGATTTCCAATGTCGGGTAATGGTTAGTTTGGTAGCCATATATATATGGGCTACCACTGTCCGTGCGTTAGTCGGGATATCTCCTATACCTATTAGTAGCAACGCCAGTTCCGGTGCCAGAGGAAAGCGCATACCCACCACAGATTGTGCTATTTGGTGTGCCGCTACCCATAAAGTTCGGACGACTGGGCAGGACCACAATGTATGTAAAAGGGTCCCCGGCTCTCCGCATTTCCTCCAGCAAAAAATCGAGTTGTTTGGAAACATTAAATGAAGTATAGAGGGAGTGTAGTACCATCTCATGTGAGTTTTGATAATGGCCTCCTGAAATGAGGTGCAACGAAATATTTTATATATACAGTGAAGTGCCCTTTCCCACTGTTCCTCAGAGACGGATATCTTCAAATCTCTTTCCCATGTCAGCATGGCCACAGTTTTCACAAATATACTTTTCCCCCCCAAAAGATTATAGTAAAACGAGATCCCCTTTTTCTTCCCTCCCGAGTGTGCCAGGTGTCTAATAATATTTCCCGCAACATATCCGGTCTTGGGGACTACTTTTTGAAGAAGATCTCTCACCTGGAGAAACCTATAGAATTCCTTGTGTGGAAGGCCGGATCTATCTCTGAGGTTTTGGAAGTGGAGAGTGTTATGCTTATCATAAAGATCCTGTATCGAACCAATCCCCCGCTCCTTCCAGTTTTTCAGATCCAAATCTGGGATCTTGTCCTCCAAGAAAGATAGAGGGATCTGAGTAAACGGGACTTGTGAGTCTCGTCCCATTTTGGATACAAATTGGAGCCATATGCTATTTGTGACTATGATGGGCGTGAGAAATGTGGGTCCATTGGGTTTTTGCCATAGATTGTTAACTAGAAGAGATTGTAGGGACTTGCAACCACCTATAGAGGCTTCAATCTCCACCCATTTTTTATCCCCTGCGTTATTCCACCAGAATGTTGTCTGATCCAAAATGCAAGCTTTGTAGTAGTCTTTGAGACTTGGTAAGCCCAGTCCCCCAACCCTCCTATGTTTGGTAAGGGTTTTAGTCGCTATTCGGGGACGTTTGTTATTCCATATAAATTTTAGGAGCATATTATGTGCTTGTGTGAAAAAGGACTGCGGAATATGAATTGGCAGAGTCCGAAACAGTTAAAGGAGCTTGGGGAGAATCAGCATTTTGTATGCCGCCACTCTCCCAAACCACGAAATGATACATTTCGAATATTTGGATATGTCCTCATTTATGGTTGATAGCACGGAGGGAAAATTTGTTTGGTACAGTTTGTTAGAAGGAAAGGTCAGATGAACGCCCAAGTATGAAATATCTGTATTGCGCCAGTCTAGTATAAATTCTTTTTTTAAAGTCAGGAGCATAGGTTGGGGTATGTGTATAGGAAGGATTTGCGACTTTTCCCTATTCAGTTTGTAATATGAGACTCGGCTATATTCCTCTAGAATCTTAAATGTCGCCCTAAGTGAGGTCATGGGGTTCGTACCCACCAGCATAACGTCATCGGCGAATAGTGCCACTTTGTGTGAAGACTCGCCCACTACTACCCCAGTTATATCGGCGGAGTTCCGAATAATTTCCGCCAGGGGTTCAATAGACAAAATAAAAAATATCGGGGAGAGCGGGCAACCCTGTCTAGTGCCATTGGTGATGTCAAATGGGGACGATAGGGTATTATTCACATACACCTTCGCTGCGGGATTAGAGTACAGAGCCCGAATTGCTGTATGTATTGTACCCACCAGGCCAAATTTTTCCAAGACCGAAAATGCGTATTCCCAATTTATCCTGTCGAATGCTTTTTCTGCATCCAATGATAGGAAAACCGCAGGGGAAATAGATGTCTCTACTATTTGCAACAGGGATAACAATCTTCTGGTATTGTCTGGAGCTTGTCTACCCATGACAAATCCTGTTTGATCATTTTTGACTAACACTGGTATTATGGATAATAATCTATTAGATAGTACTTTAGCATAGATTTTTACATCCCCATTTAATAGTGAAATAGGTCTATAATTTGCGGTGGAGTCAGTCGACTTCCCAGGCTTAGGTAACGTGACAATAAGAGCTGTCAACATCTCTTTAGGAAACGATCCAGTTATTGCCAGGTTAAACATTGGTAGCATGTGTTCTATTAGGATGGCCTCAAAGGTTTTGTAGTAATCATTTGAAAAACCGTCTGGGCCTGGAGCTTTATGGAGGGGAATGTTCTCAATAGCTTTACTTACTTCTTCCCTATTCATTGGGAGGTTTAATGCATTTAATTGTTCCTGCGAGACAGAGGGCAGTTTGATTTTTGAGAGAAAGGAGTTGATTCCCGCTCGCGTAGGTTGGGGTGTTGTGCTATCTTCTTTGAGATTATATAGAGATTTGTAATATGCTTGAAAGGCATTAGCAATACCCCTAGGTTTGTAGACAGGCTGGGAGTTGTTGGGGTGTTTGTTAACTGGTATTCGTGATTTGAGGGCTATTGTTTTCAACCGTTTTGCCAGTAATGCCCCAGATTTATTGTCCTGAGAGTAATATCGGGTATGCATTATTTTAAGAGTCTTATCGTGTTTTTGTAGGAGCAGGCGTTTCAGATGTAGGCGAGCATTCGTCAAGGAAGTAGTGACCTGGAGTGATTGTTTCTGTTTGTTTTGTATTTCTAGGCTTTGAATGTCATCCATGGCCCCCTGTATATCTCTCTCCTGCTGTTTTTTTAACCTGCTGCCCATACGTATTAAAGTCCCCCTAATGCACGCCTTGTGCGCGTTCCAAAGCGTGAATGCATTAATATCTGGAGTGGCATTAAACTTTAAATATTCTGAAATTGATTCTCGTACTTCTTGTGATAGCTGCGTGTGCGAGATTATGAATGAGTTAGCCCGCCACACATAATCTGATACTTGGTGATGTTGTGTTGATATTGTAATTGATATGGGGGCATGGTCGGACCAGTGTATCACCCCTATATCGGCCGCTGGGATATGATCTATCACTCTTTGGTCTATCCAGAACATATCTATCCTGGAATAGGATTTATGTCTAGCCAAATAAAATGTATAGTCCCTTTCACTATCGTGCAGTAATCGCCATATGTCATGTAGGTTCTCTCCTTGTTTTATTGAGCTAATCCTGTTTTTCCTCTGTACCTGAGAAGACGAGGTATCTAGCAAGGGATCGCAAATAGCGTTGAAGTCCCCGCAAATAAGTAAAAGACCCTTCTTGATAGCATTCACTCTCTTCAGTAGTTTATTCAAGAATCTATATTGGTTGCTGTTGGGGGCATACAGGTTCACTATGGTATATTCTACCATGTTAATAGAACAATGTACTATGATGTATCTACTAAGTGGGTCCACCACTGACTTGTGTATTTGTACAGTGAGAGAACTTCGAAAAGCAATAAGGACTCCTCTCTTTTTTTCAGGGAATGAGGAGTACAATATATTGGGAAAGGCTTTGTGACACATTCGCGACGGCCCTTTGTTAGAGATATGGGTCTCTTGTATACATGCGACATCGCATTTTTGCTTATTCAGTTCTCTCCATACCATAGATCTCTTGAAGGGGCTGTTCAAGCCCTTCACATTCAGAGACAAAATTTTAAGAGCCATCGGGTCTGTTATAGACTGGTTTTTGTACATGTATATGTATTTGGTGCAGTGAATATGGGTCAGGTGTAATATACTCATAGGTTGTGTTCCGACATCGTACCCTGTGTTTGATCAAACAGTATGTTGCGCATATCAGGTTGAACATTGAAAACTGAAAGCAAACATATAAACCAAAAACAGTAAAACAATGCACATACATTACCGCACCATAGTGCCTTGGTATCATGTTGAACCAATAGTTCTGGGGAGAAAGAACTATTAAAACACGACAATGCTCGATGTGCGAGCCACTCTTAAATATCTTTTAAACGGTTCAGCTAAAAGTCAGGTACCACCAACTGCATTCCATTCTTCGGTCAATCGTCGCAGAGGGGGACCAACCCTTGGGGTGGATGTTGCTTGTACCACATGAATGTTCCACTTTTTCAAGAGGGCAATTCCCTCTCCGAGAGATACGACAACGTGGATAGCTCCTGCTCGGTTTATAATTAGCTTCGTGGGGAACCCCCATCTGTAAGGAATATCATGTGTACGAAGAGGATTCGTGATGTCAGTCAGGTCCCTCCTGGCCTGAAGCGTCGCCGCTGAGAGGTCAGCAAATAGCTTGATATTCGCGTATGGAGGTGGAAGCGGTTGTTGTTTTCTGGCCTTTTCCATTAGCCGGTCTTTAGTCGTGAAAAATGTATATCTGGCCAGTACGTCTCTAGGCACTGAGTCCGGGAGATTCTTAGGCTTGGGGATTCTATGCGCCCTGTCGATGCTAAGCTCGTATTCAACGCATGATGGCAATAAACGCTGTGTGAACTTCTTCAGGTATAGCTGTAGCTCTGCAGAAGGAACGTTTTCCGGTATCCCCCTGAATTTGATGTTATTCCTTCGGTTCCTGTCTTCATAGTCCATCATTTTAGCTTGTAGTTTGGATAATTTATCTTCCATGGAGCTGTGGGAATCCACCACTTCATTGTGAGCCGCTGCAAAAGAATCCATTTTACTCTCCACCGTGGAGGTCCTGTCCCCTAGGTCAGTTATAGTGTTCTGAAATGGTAATATGACTTTAGTAAAGTCCTGGTGTAAGGAACTACGCAGTGCTAGCAGCATGGCTTTGAGGGTGGGTTCAGACACCATTTTATCAGTAGTTTGAAATGAGGTAAAGGTGTCAGTTATTTCCACAGTCGCTAAGTTCCCCTCTTCGCCTGGGCTTGATAGCCGCTGGCGGTGTTTCTCTGGGCTGCGTACTGGTGATTGAGATCTACAGGGGGGAGAGGTAGGTGAATTGCCTTCCCTCCTGGTTGCCGGTATATGTATCCCAGGGATCGAGTCCCTTCTCTGGGGTAGAGGTGTCACCATCCCCGGATGTATAACTGGCGAGCACCAGTCATCATTTAAAGAGAATTGGCTAGTGTGCAGAGCTCCAGGGGCATCAGCGGCATCAGCCATCCTACCTTCCTGCTCGTCTCGTCTCTCCTTGTTGAGGCAGGGCGGTCCCATTCTCGTGCTGCTGGTATCTGTGAGTCGGCGGCGCCATCTTTGATCCCTCCGTCGGGGAAGAAGAAGCTGTCCATGGATCTTTCTGTCCCCGCTTTTTGGGGCTTTTTCCTGCCCATCTCAGCCGGTATCATTCCCCTGTTCAGGGTGAGTAAGTTAGTCGCTTATCGACGGTGTTTTGCCGCTAGAATGGTCTCTTCACACCGGAGCTCTGAGCTTATGCGACCATCCGGTTCGCCGTGCAAGCCACGCCCCCAACACAATTGTTTTTAAAAAAAGAACAATAATAATAAAAAATAGTAGAAAATAGAAAATATCATGGAAGGGGACATTGCACTATATTTTCTTCTCTTTATACTCTGTCTGTATCAATAAAATAATTGAAGGTGACATAGGATTTATTTTTTTCTTGCCCTCTTTTCCTCTTTCCCTATACCCAATAAACTTTGTGACTAATATTGGTGGTGTACACCAGGGCAAGAATTGTCATTTTTATAAAAACATAAAATAATAAAAATAAAATAAAAAAGGAGGTCTATTTTTTCTTAATTTTCCTATTTCCTTTGCGTCCTGCTTGGATACTTTTCCAGATCTTACCCCTTTTTTGGGGGGTAACTAGTGTGAATATCTATGGCTACCTACAACATAGTGGACAAAATCAAAGAAAGACATAATAAACAATTATCATCAGTACAAAGTTTATTTTCAGTGGAAGATAACCCACTAGATGGGGTAGATAACTCCCATGCAAACATCTCAGTACTACTCAAACAGTTTAAAGGGAAAGTGTTGCCAGCAAAGCATGTTTTTTTTTTAAATTAAACATTTAGTGTGTAGGTGATTAAACATTGTTCACATTTTTTTTATTTTTTTCACGAGTCAGGAAATATTATAAATTAGATTCTAATTTATAATATTTCCCATTGCTGGTCACTAGATGGAGCTATTCCCAAAATTGCAGCATTGCATGTGGTAAAGCAACCACATTGCTTTTTGCTGCAAAATTGGGAAAAAAGCACTCGCTCTAGTGAGCTCTGGGAATCCCCCCCCTCCTTTATCCTGGCTAATGCCGGGATAAACAAGGGGATTGAACGGTCTAACCTCCTACACTGTGTGTCGCCATTTTTTGAGCTAACACACAGTTTAGTAGGTTTACATACAGTAGTAAACACACACAAACACGAACATACATATAAATCTCTTACCTGCTCCTGCCGCGATCGGAAGTAGTAATCTTACTGTCTGGCCGCGACTTCCGGTCCACAGGAAAATGGCGCCGGACGGCGCGCATTTCAAATTGGACTGTGTGGGAGCGGCGCATGCGCAGTTCCCACACAGACGGCGTACACAGAAGTGGATGGGACGGGACCCGTTCGCAGTCCCTATGGGACTGTGGCTGCCATATTCCATGTCTGTATGTGTCGTTAATCGACACATACAGAAATGGAAAAAAAAATGGCAGCCCCCATAGGGAAGAAAAAGTGAAAAAATAGAAAAAAGTAACACACAAACACACAAATAAATAAAAACGTTTTTAATAAAACACTAACATTAAACTGACATGAAATTTTTTTTGGTGGTGACACTGTTCCTTTAAAGACCTTACACTTCAACAGACACAAGCTTGGTGGTCGAAGTCCACACTTGAACAGTATCTGTCCTTGAATTTGATTACAAGATGCCTTAGAGTCCCCCTGTTCCCAAGCTACGCACTAAGCAAACTTAGGTGGGAAAAAGCTTTGACAGAGTGCTCTAAAACCCTAATGACTATACTGGTGGAAGATGAAAACAATCTATTAGAGAAAATAGAACCCCAGCTAAATAAAACAGTAGAAGCACTTGAAGTCCACAAGAACAATAAAGATTTTGATGAAAAATTTGAAAAAGTATTAGCACAAATTGGTAAGATTGAAATTAAAATAACAGAAAAAAAGAGGAGAAAATTCCTGCGAGATCAACGGGATTACACAAGTCTAATACGGTGTATACCTGGGGAAATAAATCCCAGAGGACTGCGTGCAGAGACTACAATAAAAAGTTGTTAAACCTGGAGTTTCAAGACATGACCCAGAAATAAGTGAGTCTGATGTCTCTGATTCCTCTGCAATAGAAGGAGAATCTGAATACCTGAGGCAACATCACAAGGGGACAGTTCGATCAGGATAACCAATCCTACCAAGAACAACCGCCTTTTTTACGGGACAGACAGACTACGCTGGGGATACAGGGGACAGCAGAGAGGATGGAGAGGTCCCTTCAGAGGCAGGAGGAGAAGACAATGACACCCCACTCTAATGATGGTTTAATGCAGATACTCAATCTCTCACACCATGTTCTCACCAGTGCAAAGACCAAGGTTTTAAAAAGAGGCTATCATTTCTACATAACTCCCAGGCTGAATAAATTTGAGATAATTAAAGACCTTCATCTGTTTGGCCGTAAATTGATCTTTAAGAAAATCTTTTCCCAGAAAGATAGGGGAATTGATCCCTTAATTACCAGCACACAAGAACATGAAACCTTAAATATTTTAGCGGAGTTGGGTAATGAAGGGGAAATCCATGATGACGAGAGAATTTCACAATTAGAGGTTCCTGAACCTGGGGAACTGAGTGGCATACACCCTAAGTTGAAATTAAAATCTAAAAAGATGCCCCCCTTGGATCTATGCCCACAGGTAAAGATATTTGTGGAATTAGTCTCGCAGGATGTTAATCAATTGAGTGACAATTCGCTCCCAACAAACATCACCAGTGAAGAATATCAGGCACTGGATGAACTCAAGACCTGGACTGATGTAGTCTTCAAAAAATTAGATAAGGGTGGCAATGTGGTCATTCGGCCCAAAGATCTCTATGTTAAGGAAGCTAAGAGACAGCTCAATAACAGAGATTATTATAAATCCCTACTTCTGGGATCCCACTTCACAATTCCAACTAGAATATGAGAGACTCATCGGTTCAGGTCTGGAAGAGAGAGCTATCTCCTCGAGTGAGGCCAAGTATATCTCAGTCAGACACCCCAAGGTGGCAACTTTCTACATGTTGCCAAAAATACACAAAAAACATGTGGCAACCACCCGGTAGACCAATAGTGTCGGGCCAGGGTTGTCTGACTGAGAGATGCAGTCAATGGCTAGATTTGGAATTGCGAAATTTCGTATATAAGCTTCCTTCTTACACTCGAGATACGATGCAGATACTTCAGGAGCTCAATAATGCTAACCTAGAGGAGGGTGAATTCTTAGTAACCCTGGATGTAGAGAGTCTCTATACTACCATCAAATTTGGGGTGTAGAGCTGTTGATTTTTTCTTGGGTTGTGAGCATAACTATAGTCCCAATAGTAGGTCCTTTGTCAATAGAGCACTAAAGTTCATTCTAACCAGGAATTACTTTATCTTTGATTCCCGTTTCTTCCTACAAACCCAAGGAACAGCAATGGGAACTGCATGTGCTCCAACTTTTGCCAACCTGTTCCTTGGGTGGTGGGAGGAAGAATTTGTTTTTGGCGAATCTTTCCGGATGCATGTTGATAAAATTTCAATATGGCAAAGATATATTGATGACATCATATTTATCTGGAGGGGTTCTGAAAATGAACTGCTGATTTTCATTGAGAAACTCAACACAAATGATCTAAACCTGAAACTGACAACAAATGACAGTAGAAAGGAAGTAACTTTCATGGATATTAAAATTGGCACTGATAGGAATCACGAAATTGTCACCAATCTATATAGAAAAGAGACAGCCACCAACAGTCTTTTAGACGCAGAAAGTGCTAATTTAAACAGGACCATCAGAGGAATCCCGAAAGGAGAATTCCTTAGATTGAGGAGGAACTGCTACACTTTTGAGAATTTTAAGAAGGGAGTTCAAGATCACAAAAATCGACTTAAGGAAAGACACTACTCAGGGCATCAGATTAAAAAAGCATATAACCAAGCTGTTCGTACTAATAGGGATGCTCTGTTGGTGGTGAAAGAGAAAGAGAAGAGCGAGGACATCGTGAGATTTATTACTACACTGCACGGAAAATGGCAAGAGATGAGTGACATTATGAAACAACACTGACATGTACTATTACCTGATGTGGATTTGAAAAAATATTTGGGCACAACAGTCTCTTTGGGGTATAGAAAAACGAATACCATAGAACAGCATATAGTCAAAAGCCATTTTACTAGGGACTGTATAAAAAAAGAAATCACAAAAATACCCAGGTTTCTTCCCTTGTGGCTTATGTACAGCCTGTCAAATTCTCAATAAAAAGAAGGGGTTCACAAATGGAAGTGGTGGATACCACAAGATCCAAGACCACATTACATGTGCCTCAAAAGGGGTAAGCTATACACTGAAATGTACGTGCGATTTATACTACGTGGGTAAAACCAAAAGAGAACTCAAAGTTAGTATAAGAGAGCACATGTGCAGTGCAAAAAAATTATGATAAACTAGAAGCAGAGAGCAAGAGACAAAATAAACCATTTCAACCATCCCCAGTTGCCCAACATTTTAAATACCATCATAATCTTAACTTAAAGGAGCTATCAGGCTGGGGTATATGTCACCTCACCACAGGGATAAGAGGAGGCGATATAGATTCCAATTTGCTAAAAGAGAAAAGCAAGTGGATCTATGAAATGAACTCAGTGAGCCCCAATGGACTTAATGAATCTTTCAACTTTGCCTGTTTCCTCTAAATATATGATCCTTTCTGCTGAAAATTTAACATCCCCTGCATTATGGGGATTTATGGGATAATAGAGAGAATATGTAATTGATCCTCTGCTCCTCTGCTCCTCTTACAATCCATAAAATGTAAAATAAAAAAAAGTCATACTGGTGATAGATTAAAACACTTAAATACAACCCATAATCTATGGGATACTTTACACCGCGTTCCAAATTATTATGCAAATGTTATTTTTCACTGATTTTCCTAAATAGTCGATGCAAATGACAGTCAGTATAATCTGCAAGCCATCAACCCTTGGAGTATAATGCGAATTTTATTGAACAAATCTCCTAATGATAACAGATTTTTTTTTAGAAGTAAAAAACTCAAAATGCACTGTTTCAAATTATTATGCACAACAGAGATCAAAACATTTTAAAGGTTGTAAAGAGAACTAAAATGGTAATTTGTTGAATTTGCAGCATCAAAAGGTCATATTTACAGAAATCAAAAGCTCTTTCAATAAAAAAAAAAATTAACAGGCCAAGTTACATGTTAACATAGGGCCCCTTCATTGATATCACCTTCACAATTCTTGCATCCATTGAATTTGTGAGTATTTGGACAGTTTCTGCTTGAATATCTTTGCAGGATGTCAGAATAGCCTCCCAGAGCTTTTGTTTTGATGTGAACTGCCTCCCACCCTCATAGATATTTTGCTTGAGGATGCTCCAAAGGTTCTCAATAGGGTTGAGGTCAGGGGAACATGGGGGCCCCACCATGAGTTTCTCTCCTTTTATGCCCATAGCAGCCAATGACACAGAGGTATTCTTTGCAGCATGAGATGGTGCATTGTCATGCATGAAGATAATTTTGCTACGGAAGACACGGTTCTTCTTTTTGTACCACGGAAGAAAGTGGTCAGTCATAAACTCTACGTACTTTGCAGAGGTCATTTTCACACCGTCAGGGACCCTAAAGGGGCCTACCAGCTCTCTCCCCATGATTCCAGCCCAAAACATGACTCCGCCACCTCCTTGCTGACGTCGCAAGCCTTGTTGGGACGTGGTGGCCATTCACCAACCACCCACTACTCCATCCATCTGGACCATCCAGGGTTGCACGGCACTCATCAGTAAACAACACGGTTTGAAAATTAGTCTTCATGTATATCTGAGCCCACTGCAACCGTTTCTGCTTGTGAGCATTATTTAGGGGTGGCCCAATAATAGCTTTATGCACACTTGCAAACCTCTGGAGGATCCTACACCTTGAGGTTAGCGGGACTCCAGAGGCACCAGCGGCTTCAAATACCTGTTTGCTGCATTGCGTTGGCATTTTAGCAGCTGCTCTTTTAATCCTATTAATTTGTCTGGCAGAAACCTTCCTCATTATGCCTTTATCTGAACGAACCCGTCTGTGCTCTGAATCAGCCACAAATCTTTTCACAGTACGATGATCACGCTTAAGTTTTCTTGAAATATCCAATGTTCTCATACCTTGTCCAAGGTATTGCACTATTTCACGCTTTTCGGCAGCAGAGAGATCCTTTTTCTTTCCCATATTGCTTGAAACCTGTGGCCTGCTTAATAATGTGGAACATCCTTCTTAAGTAGTTTTCCTTTGATTGGGCACACCTGGCAAACTAATTATCACAGGTGTCTGAGATTGATTACAATGATCCAAAGAGCCCTAAGACACAATACCATCCATGAGTTTAATTGAAAAACGAATAATTAAATGTTTATGACACTTAAATCCAATATGCATAATAATTTGGAATACGGTGTATGTCTAAACAATGTTACTTTGTTTGCAAATGTTCTGTTACTTTTGTAACAAAACTCACTATGTTATGTCTTTACAAGACATAACTAACAAAACGTTACCCCTTTAAACCCTTCCCGCTTTTGGGCGTGACTGTACGTCCAAATTCAAAGTGAGTTCCCTCACACGGGCGTACAGTCACGCCCTGTAGATAAAGCGAGCACAGGAGCTGTGCGCGCTTTATCTTCAGCGGCTGTCAGCTGTCATACACAGCTGACATCCCGCTGCAATGGCTGCGATGGAAGTTATCGCTGATCGCAGCCATTTAACCCCTTCAATGCGGCTGTCAATTGCGTCCGCCGCATTGAAGTGGTTGACAGAGGGAGGGAGCTCCCTCTGTATCTCCCCGGCCCCCCCCCCGCGATGGATTGCGGGTGGCGATGGTTGCTATGGTAACCAGGAAGCAGTTGCTAGGCTTCCTGGTTGCCCAGGTACGGAAGCCTATTAGGTCCTGCCCAAGGCAGGACCTAATACGCTAACTGTCAGATGATGAATGACAGTTACAATACACTGCACTACATAAGTAGTGCAGTGTATTGTACCGGGGATCAGAAGACCAGATCTTCAAGTCCCCAGGTCAGTGTAAAAGAAAAAGTAAAAAAAGTAAAAAAAAATGTGAAAGAAAAATAAATAAATAAAAGTTTTAACTAATAAAAACAACAATTGCCCTGTTTCCCTGATCAACTCCTTTATTATTAGAAAAATATGAAAAAATGAAAAAAAACTATACGTGTTCAGAACGGCCTGATCTATAAAAATATCACATTATTTTTACCGCACGATGAACACCGTAAAATTTTTTAATAAAAAACAATGACAGCGTTTTATTTTTTAGTCATCTTGTCTAAAAAAAAATGTAATAGAAAGTGATAAAAAAGTAGCAAATTGGTACCAATAGAAACTACAGTTCATCACACATAAAACAAGCCCTCCCGCAGTGATATCAACTAAAAAATAAAAAAGTTATGGCTGTCAGAAAATTGCGAAACTAAAACATGATTTTTTTAGAAAAGAGTATTTTTATTGTGGGAACGTAGTGAAACGTAAAAAAACTATATAAATTTGGTGTCGCTGTAATCGTATCTGCCCCCAGAATAAAGTTAACATGTTGTTTATACTGCACGGAGAACACTGTAAAAAAAAAAAAGCGTGCTAGCATTGCTGTTTTTTGGTTTCCTCATCTCCCAAAAAATTGAATAAATAGTGATAAAAACATCGCATGTACCCCAAAATGGAACCAATAAAAATTACAGCTCGTTGCACAAAAAACAAGCCCTCACACAGCTCCGTCAACGGAAAAATAACACGTTATGACTCTCAAAACGCAATGATGCAAAATGACGGCCCAGACTAATTTTTTAGGTCCTGTAGAATTTCACTAAATACCCCACATCGTCCTTTGCTGGACCCCACAGGTGGACCCTGTAGATGCAGCAGAGATGAGGGAACTTTAGGGCCTTGTGCTGCTTATAGGGCTAGTGGAGAAGTCAAAGGCAATACTGGAGCACAGATATTTTGTATAATACCCAATAAACCCGGTCTGTGCATAAAGGATTGGTTCAAAGCATACCACACCAATCCATGGATTATTCATTCACACCATTATTACATCATCCTATTATGACCTGATGTACTCCGCCCAGTTTACATATGCCCTGATGTACTCCGCCCAGTTTACATATACCCTGATGTACTCCACCCAGTTTACATATAACCTGATGTACTCCGCCTTTTTACATATGCCCTAATGTACTCCGCCCAGTTTACATATGCCCTGATGTACTCTGCCCAGTTTACATATAACCTGATGTACTCCGCCCAGTTTACATATGCCCTGATGTACTCCGCCCAGCTTACATATGCCCTGATGTACTCCGCCCAGTTTACATATACCCTGATGTACTCCGCCCAGCTTACATATACCCTGATGTGCTCCGCCCAGCTTACATATACCCTGATGTTCTCTGCCCAGCTTACATATACCCTGATGTTCTCCGCGCAGTTTACATATGCCCCCACATTATAAGATGAAATACCAGTAAAACACCAAGCAAAATCTGCACTTCAAAAGCCAAATGGTGGTCCAACTGAGCCTGGCAGTGTGCCCAAACAGCAATTTATTACCACATGTGGGGTATGACTGTATTCTGGAGGACCCGCTTAACAATTTATGGGATGTGTGTCTACGGTGGTGCAAGCTGGACACAACACATTGGGCACTGAAATGGCATATCTGTGGAAAACGTCAATTTTCAATCTGCAACATCTATTGTTTACTCATTTTTGCAAAACACTTGTGCGGTCAAAATGCTCACAACACCCCTAGATAAATTCTGTGAGGGATATAGTTTCCAAAATGAGGTAATTTTTCGGGAGTACCACTGTACTGGTACTATAGCTCAATGCAACATGATGTCAAAAAACAAATCTTGTAAAATCTCCACTCTAAATACTAAATGGCGCTCCTTCCCTTTAGAGCCTTGCTGTGTGTCCAAATAGCAGTTTATGACCACGTGTGGGGTTTTTCCCTACCCTGGAGAAGTTGCTTTACAAATATTGCGGTGCTTTTTCTCCTTTGTTTGTTGAGAAAATGAAAAATTTTGAACTAATGCTACGTCTTATTGGAAAATAATGTAATTTTTCATTTTCACTGCCCATTTCTAATAAAATCTATGAAACACCTGGGGGGTCAAAATAATCATTACACCCCTAGATTAATTCCTCAATAGGTGTAGTTTGCCAAATGGAATCACTTTTGGGGAGTTTCCATTGTACTGGTACCTAAGGGGCTTTGCAAATGCAACATGTTGCAGAAAAAACAATCCAGCAAAATCTGCTCTCCAAAAGCCAAATGGCGCTCCTTCCCTTCTGAGCCCTGAGGTGTATTCATACAGTACTTTATTATCACATATGGGGTATTTCCGTATTCTGGAGAAGTTGCTTTACAAATGTTACAGTGCTTTTTCTCCTTTATTTGATGAGAAAATGAAACATTTTGACCTAAAGCTACATCTTAGTGGGAAAAAAATACAGTTTTTCATTTTACTGCCCAATTCAAATGAAATCTATGAAACACCTGGGAGGTCAAAATGCTCACTACACCCCTAGTTGAATTCCTCTAGGGGTGTAGTTTCCCAAATGGAGTCACTTTTGGGGGGTTTCCACTGTACTGGTACCTTAGGAGTAGAGATGAGCGAACTTATGAAAAGTTTGGTTCGGCTGGTTCGCCGAATTTCATGAAAAAGTTCGATTCGGACTGAACTAGTTCTGACCGAACCTGTAATTCAAGAAAGCCCCTAAAAATCGTGTATAACACTGTTTAAAAGCCCTAGAAGCCCTGTATAACACTCTTAGGTCACCCATGAGTGTATCCAAGTACTTTTGAGCTGTCTTTAAGGCAAAGTTAGTGTCAAAGTTACGCCAACATGTATGGCTATAGGAAAACGGATGGGACACGGTGATAACTAACAGAAACCACTGCACTTGTGCATGTTGTATGCTTAATGCATTGTTATAAAAGGTACAAAAATTAACCATTTTTGGCGGCAGATGCCTGCCAGGGTTCATATATATAAGGTGGTAAAAGAAGAAGCAATGGCTTTTGACTAGCCCTCCAAAAATGTACTCTTTTTATTGGCAGATGCCTGCCGGGGTTCATCCATACATGGATGTAAAAGCAACAAGCAATGGCTTTTCACAAGCCCTCCAAAAATTGACCCTTTTTATTGGCAGATGCCTGCCGGGGTTCATCCATACATGGATGTAAAAGCAACAAGCAATGGCTTTTCACAAGCCCTCCAGGCCTGCTTGTAGCAGACGGCAGTGGAGGTGTATTGGTGGCAGTAGAGGTAGCCAACGGACAGCAAGGGTGGTGGTAGTAGTAGTAGCAGCACATTAAAAGACACTGGACAGTCACAGGACAAAGCCCTGTGGTGGCGCAGGCCTGCTTGTACTAGACGGCAGTGGAGGTGTATTGGTGGTAGTAGAGGTAGCCAACGGACAGCAAGGGTGGTGGTAGTAGTAGTTGCAGCACATTAAAAGAGACTGGACAGTCACAGGACAAAGCCCTGTGGTGGGGCAGGCCTGCTTGTAGCAGACGGCAGTGGAGGTGTATTGGTGGTAGTAGAGGTAGCCAACGGACAGCAAGGGTGGTGGTAGTAGTAGTAGCAGCACATTAAAAGAGACTGGACAGTCACAGGACAAAGCCCTGTGGTGGGGCAGGCCTCAGGCCTGCTTGTAGCAGACGGCAGTGGAGGTGTATTGGTGGTAGTAGAGGTAGCCAACGGACAGCACGGGTGGTGGTAGTAGTAGTAGTAGCAGCACATTAAAAGACACTGGACAGTCACAGGACAAAGCCCTGTGGTGGGGCAGGCCTGCTTGTAGCAGACGGCACTGGGGGTGGATTGGTGGTAGAAGTAGTAGCAGCACCAACAGCGGCACATTAAAAAAAGAGTGGACAGAACGGAATCCCGTAGTAGCAGGCGGCAGTAGCAGGCGGCAGCGGCAGCAGCAGCAGCAGCAATGTCAGATCTAATCAGTGGCATCAGGCACAGGGGTTTTAAAATCCTCACCGATCCACCCTTGATTCATTTTCAGAAACGTGAGATTTTCCAAGCTGTTGGCGGACAATCTTGTTCGCTTAGGGGTGACGAAGCCCCCTGCCGCGCTGAATACCCTATCTGACGCTACACTGGAGGGTGGACAAGACAGTACACCCATGGCAAACTGGGCCAGTTCTTGCCAATGATCCAATCTGCTGACCCAGAACTCCATGGGGTCTGGGATCAGGATTTCTGACGGAGAAAGGGCACAGTCCAGGTACGAGTGAACCTGGTTGTTTAGGTGCTGGTGATGGTGAACATCCCTTTGGTGACTACGATGTGTGTCAGGTCGGGGTATTGGATGTAAAAATGTTGTCATTATACTTTCCAAACTGAATTGGCTGCTGCTGCTGCTGCCACTGCTGCCGCCTATTGCAGAGGTAGCTCTGCCAGAGGCGGTGGAACGATGAGACAGTGGGGAGCGGAGAGTGGCCCCCCGGTCAGACATGCTTGCAGCAGGTGTTTGCCGTTTGAAAGCCGTGACAAGCTGGCTGCATAGCTTCTCTCGATAATAAGCCAATTTTGCCTCCCTCTCGGAAGGCGCAAAAAACTCCCCCATTCTGGTTTTATACCGAGGGTCTAAAAGAGTGGCTATCCAGTACTCATCTATTTGCTTCATGCTAACAATACGACAGTCAGCATGCAAGTAACGAAGCATACAGCTCGCCATCCTGGCCAGCGATTCAGAGGGCCCGGTTGGTTCCATCTCCGCCCCATACTGCCATGGTTGTTCATCATCAAGGTCGTCCTCAGACTCGTCATCAACATCACTGTCATGTTGTGCGGCTGCCTCGTCCCCTATCCCTTCCTGTGATTCCATCTCCAAATCCAGCTCCTCTTCAGGTCCTGTTCGTCATTCTCATCCTCCTCCTCCTCAACATCCATAGCCAGATGTGATCCTTACTCCATCCTTTGCTGAATCACCTCTGTGAGCGTTTGCTCCATAATGAATATCAGCGGCATAACATTCCGCTAGCGTCACGGCTCACAAATCTTGTGGCCTCTTCAAAGGGCCTCAAAACGCGACATGCGTCTCTAACCAGCTGCCAGTGCCTGAGCTCGAAATTACACTGGCTCCAAACGCTGCCCGTCTGCTGCATCAGGAAATCATTCACGGCTTTCCGCTGTTCGTACAGACGGTCCAACATGTGCAGGGTGGAATTCCAGCGTGTTGGAACGTCGCAAATCAGGCTGTGTTCTGGGAGATTGTTTTGACGCTGCAAGTCCAGGTGGGCGTGCTTAAATGCATAAGAACGTCTAAAGCGAACGCAAACCCTCCTGGACATGGCCAGCACACCCTTCAAACCAACATATGACTTTAAGAAGCGTGTTATGACCAGATTGATCACATGTGCTATGCAAGGAGCGTGTGTCAGGTGACCTAGACGCAGTGCAGCCACAACGTTCTTCCCGTTATCAGAAACAACATTGCCCAGTGTGAGTTTCAGAGGAGACAGCCAGCGTGCGATTTCCTCCTTGATGCACAGCAGAAGCTCCTGCCCTGTGTGGCTTTTCTCGCCCAGGCTCACCAGGTGTAAGACAGCGTTGTGGCGCTTCACCTTGCACCTTTGAAAAGAGGAGGGAGGAGGAGTGGAAGATACGCTGTGTCCTGTCGGGGACGGGAAGACTTCCATTGAGGAGGGCAAGGAGGAGGAGTAGGAGGAGGAGGATGGTAGGCGCCTGGTGTCCGGAGTTGAACCAGAAAGATACAAGCGTGGAGGTGGTAATGCCTGGCATTGCTGCGGTGGTGCATCGGACTGCAAAATATTGACCCAGTGGGCCGTGAAAGACATGTACTGTCCCTGCCCATAGTTGCTGCTCCACGTGTCGACGGTGGCATGTACCCTGCTGCACACGGATAATTGCAAGGACTGGCACACCTTTTCCTCCACGTGCTTGTGCAAGGCAGGGACAGCTGTTTTGGAGAAGTAATGGCGGCTAGGTATTCGCCACCTAGGCTGAGCGCACGCCATCAATTGCTTGAAGCCGGCGGAGTCGACCAGGTGGTATGGCAGCGACTGCACCACCAACCAACAACTTAGCCAGGTGTGAATTAAGCCGCACGACAAGTGAATGACTGGGTATATATTGTTGCTTATTGGACAACGATTCCGTAATGGATAACTGATGGGACGTAGGAGGAGCACTAGATGACAGTGATGATGATGACAACGAGATGGTGGATAAGGCCTGGCTACTACTTAGATGACAGGGACTCGGAGCAGCAGCAGCGGCGGCAGAGGGGTCTTCATTAGATGTACATGATGGTGGGGCATGTCGATTGTCCCACATGGTCTTGTGATGCCGCTCCATGTGTTTACGTAGAGCGGTAGTTCCTACATTGCTGCCCTGCCCACGCCTTACTTTCTGCTTGCAGATACGGCACTGTGCCATGTTTTCGTCCTCCGGGAAGGTACAGAAAATTTGCCACACGGCAGAGTACCGTAAAGAGGTAGTACCACGTCCACCACCACCACGACCCGAGCTTGCCCCTTGTCTTGCAGCCTTTTTTCGGGAGCCTACACCAGTAGAAGCAGTGTCGCCGTCACTGGCTCCTGAGCTGACCCTACCGCTGCAACGTTTTGCAGATTTACTTCTGCCCCTACCTCGGCTTGGCTGTTTATCACTGCCAGTGCCGCCACTACTACCCTCCTCCTCTGACGCCGTCATCATCTCGTCACCTGGTTCCCACGTCCTGTCTAAAACAACATCATCATAGCCCTCCTCATCATCCCCGCCACTTCTGTCACTATGTTGTGAATGTGATGTGACATCATGGCGGGCTCCATGCCCCCCCTCATTACTGTGTCTGCCACCACGGCTACCATCAACACCCCTACTACCACAGCTATGCGTCTCGGACACCGCTTCCACCTCCACCACCACCGCAACACACTCCGTTGGCTGACTCGCGGAAAACAAATCATCATCACTATGTTGTTCAGTATCTTCCTTTGCACCAGAGGAGATGTCTCTTAGGACTCTCAGGAAAGATGGCTTCCCGCTAGGAAGGGGGAGTGAAGACATAGATGATGGATTGGAAACGCTAGAAATACCCATATTACTACTGTCACTGTGCCAAGGAACTGTAGAGGATCTGGAATCCAAAGAAACCTGGCTTGAAGCCAGATCGTCAGAGTCTTCCTGCTGAGATGACCGCGAGCCAGCCAACCAGTCCACAGTATTGTCTAAAGTAACCCGCCCACCGGAGGAGATGGACAAGTCTGGCTTGCTGATACTGCTACTACTACCAGCAGGCACATGGCTGCTGCTACTAGTAGAACTGGGCACATGTCTTGTGCCACAAATGCTGGTACTGGGTCTGGCACCAACAGATCCAACATTTGGACTGGAAGAGGACATGGCATGGGTGTTTTTTCCTCTACCCCGTCCTTTCACAACCTTTTTTTTTAACAGACATTTCACTGCTGTGCTGGAGTGACTGTGAATAGGTGGTAGTCAGTGTATGCTGTGACTTGTATAATAGCACCAAAGGCACCGGCTGTAATTAATTAGCACGTTGAATTAAACCCTTAGACAGAAATGAGGCCCTTTTAAATTGTTATTCGGACTGGCGGAAAATCAGTGACTCATAAGGTGCCAGTCAGTCGGGGAATGCTGGGCGTTATAGTACTACAAAGGCTGCCTGGATTGCAAGTTGGATGTTAACCCATGCAACGGGGATGAGCCCCTTATAAAAGCTTATTCACACACTGGCTTGGCAAATGGCAATGAATGAGAATTTCTATCAGCCACTGTGCACTCAGGGAATGCTGGGCGTTGTAGTACTACAAAGGCTGCCTGTATTGCAAGTTGGATTGTTATGTTAACCCATGCAAGGGGGATGAGCCCTTTCTAAAAGCTTATTCATACACTGGCTTGGCAAATGGCAATGAATGAGAATTTCTATCAGCCACTGTGCACTCAGGGAATGCTGGGCGTTGTAGTACTACAAAGGCTGCCTGTATTGCAAGTTGGATTGTTAACCCATGCAACGGGGATGAGCTCCTTCTAAAAGCTTTTTCACACACTAGCTTGGCAAATGGCAATGAATGAGAATTTCTATCAGCCACGGTGCACTCAGGGAATGCTGGGCGTTGTAGTACTACAAAGGCTGCCTGTATTGCAAGTTGGATTGTTATGTTAACCCATGAAACGGGGATGAGCCCCTTCTAAAAGTTTATTCACACACTGGCTTGGCAAATGGCAATGAATGAGAATTTCTATCAGCCACTGTGCACTCAGGGAATGCTGGGTGTTGTAGCACTACAGAGGCTGCCTGTATTGCAAGTTGGATTGTTATGTTAACACATGAAACGGGGATGAGCCCCTTCTAAAAGCTTATTCACACACTGGCTTGGCAAATGGCAATGAATGAGAATTTCTATCAGCCACGGTGCACTCAGGGGATGCTAACCATTGTAGTACTACAAAGGCTGCCTGTATTGCAAGTTGGATTGTTATGTTAACCCATGCAACGGGGATGAGCCCCTTCAAAAAGCTTATTCACACACTGGCTTGGCAAATGGCAATGAATGAGAATTTCTATCAGCCACGGTACACTCAGGGAATGCTGGGCATTGTAGTACTACAAAGGCTGCCTGTATTGCAAGTTGGATTGTTATATTAACCCATGCAACGGGGATGAGCCCCTTCTAAAAGCTTATTCACACACTGGCTTGGCAAATGGCAATGAATGAGAATTCGTATCAGCCACGGTGTACTCAGGAAATTCTGGCCGTTGTAGTACTACAGAGGCTGCCTGTATTGCAAGTTGGATTGTTAACCCATGCAACGGGGATGAGCCCCTTCTAAAAGCTTATTCACACACTGGCTTGGCAAATGGCAATGAATAAGAATTTATATCCGCCACTGTGCACTCAGGGAATGCTGGGCGTTGTAGTACTACAAAGGCTGCCTGTATTGCAAGTTGGATTGTTATGTTAACCCATGCAACGGGGAAGAGCCCCTTCTAAAAGCTTATTCACACACTGGCTTGGCAAATGGCAATGAATGAGAATTTCTATCAGCCACGGTGCACTCAGGGAATGCTGGGCGTTGTAGTAGTACAAAGGCTGCCTGTATTGCAAGTTGGATTGTTATGTTAACCCATGCAACGGGGATGAGCCCCTTCTAAAAGCTTATTCACACACTGGCTTGGCAAATGGCAGTGAATGAGAATTTCTATCAGCCACGGTGCACTCAGGGAATGCTGGGCGTTGTAGTACTACAAAGGCTGCCTGTATTGCAAGTTGGATTGTTATGTTAACCCATGCAACGGGGATGAGCCCCTTCTAAAAGCTTATTCACACACTGGCTTGGCAAATGGCAATGAATGAGAATTTCTATCAGCCACGGTGCACTCAGGGAATGCTGGGCATTGTAGTAGTACAAAGGCTGCCTGTATTGCAAGTTGGATTGTTATGTTAACCCATGCAACGGGGATGAGCCCCTTCTAAAAGCTTTTTCACACACTGGCTTGGCAAATGGCAGTGAATGAGAATTTCTATCAGCCACGGTGCACTCAGGGAATGCTGGGCGTTGTAGTACTACAAAGGCTGCCTGTATTGCAAGTTGGATTGTTATGTTAACCCATGCAACGGGGATGAGCCCCTTCTAAAAGCTTATTCACACACTGGCTTGGCAAATGGCAATGAATGAGAATTTCTATCAGCCACGGTGCACTCAGGGAATGCTGGGCGTTGTAGTACTACAAAGGCTGCCTGTATTGCAAGTTGGATTGTTATGTTAACCCATGCAATGGGGATGAGCCCCTTCTAAAAGCTTATTCACACACTGGCTTGGCAAATGGCAATGAATGAGAATTTCTATCAGCCATGGTGCACTCAGGGAATGCTGAGCGTTGTAGTACTACAAAGGCTGCCTGTATTGCAAGTTGGATTGTTGTGTTAACCCATGCAACGGGGAAGAGCCCCTTCTAAAAGCTTATTCACACACTGGCTTGGCAAATGGCAGTGAATGAGAATTTCTATCAGCCACGGTGCACTCAGGGAATGCTGGGCGTTGTAGTACTACAAAGGCTGCCTGTATTGCAAGTTGGATTGTTATGTTAACCCATGCAACAGGGATGAGCCCCTTCTAAAAGCTTATTCACACACTGGCTTGGCAAATGGCAATGAATGAGAATTTCTATCAGCCACTGTGCACTCAGGGAATGCTGGGCGTTGTAGTACTACAGCTGCCTGCCTGGATTGCAAGTTGGATGTTGACCCATGCATCGGGGATGAGCCCCTTATAAAAGCTTATTCACACACTGGCTTGGCAAATGGAGAATTTGTATTGCAATTTGGATGTTGATTGTTGAGAGTAGAGTAGACTCTCGCTGTAGTGGATGAGCCCCTTCGGTTGCTGGATTCCTGGCTTTTAGATTCCTAAAGCTTTCCCTTACTGCACAGAGATGCTATCCCTACAGCTCCTGTCTCTAAAATGGCCGCTGAGCTCCGTGCATAGACTTTTATTGCAGGCTTGAGCCCGCCCCTATGCTGCCTCCCAATTGGCTGGGAGAGCCGTTTGCAAGGCATTATGGGGTAGCCTGATGTCAGGTGATATTTTGAAATCCTCCATTTTACATCTAACATGTGGCAGGCGCCAAAATGCAGCCGGTTTCGTTCAAAACGGGTTCGGCCGAACCCGGTGAAGTTCGGATTCGCTGCGACCCGAACTTTTCACGATGTTCGGACCGAAACCGGGTTCGGTTGTCCCGGTTCGCTCATCTCTACTTAGGAGCTTTACAAATGCAACATGGTGCCGAGAAATCAATCCAGCAAAATCTGTACTCCAAAAGCTAAATGGCGTGCCTTCCCTTCTGAGCCCTGATGTATATTCATACAGTAGTTTATTACCACATGTTGGGTATTTCCGTACTCTGGAGAAGTTGCTTTACAAATGTTATGGTGCTTTTCCTCATTTATTTGTTGAAAAAATTACAAATTCTGAGGTAAAGCTACATCTTATTGGAAAATAATGTAATTTTTCATTTTCACTGCCCAATTCTAATGAAATCTATGAAATACCTGTGTGGTCAAAATGCACACCCCTAGATGAATTCCTCTAGAGGTGTAGTTTCCCAAATGGAGTCAATTTTGGGGGGTTTCCTTTGTTTTTGCACAACAAGACCTCTTCTAACCTGACATGGTGCCTGAAATATAATTTAAGAAAAGGAAGGCCGAAAAATCCACTAGGTGCTCCCTTGCTTCTGGGGCCTTTGTTTCAGGTCCGTAGAACACTAGGGCCACATGTTGTATATTTATAAAAACTGCAGAATCAGGGCAATAAATATTCAGTTGTGTTTCTTTGGTAAAAACCTTTGGTATTACAGGAAAAATTGATTCAAATTGAATTTTTGCAAAAAAAATTACATTTGCAAATTTCCCTTCCATTTCTGTGAAACGCATAAAGGGTTAGGAAACTTTCTAAATGCTGTTTTGAATACTTTGAGGGGTGCAGTTTTTAAGATGGGGTGATTTGTGGGGGTTCCTAATATATAAGGTCATCAAAGCTACTTCAGATCTGAACTGTTCCCTAAAATAATAGCCTTTTGAAATTTTCTTGAAAATGTGAGAAATTGCTGCTATACTTATAAGCCTTGTAACGTCCTAGAAAATGAAAGGATGTTCAAAAAATTATGCAAACATAAAGTAGACATATGGGAAATGTTAACCAGTCACTATTTTGTGTGGTATAACTATCTGTCTTACAAGCAGATACATTTGAATTTAGAAAAATGCTAATTTTTGAAAATTTTCTCTACATTTTGGTGTTTTTCACAAAAAATATTGAATTTATCGACCACATTTTTTCACTAACATAAAGTACAATATGTCATGAGAAAACAATCTCAGAATCGCTTGGATAGGTAAAAGCAGAGTTATTACCACATAAAGTGACACATGTCAGATTTAAAAAATGAGGCTGTGTCATTTGGTCCAAAAGTGGCTGCGTCCTTAAGGGGTTAAGCGGATTGGCAGAATGACCTGTCAGTTAAACTCTGACCTATAAAAAGTGCCATGAACAAAAGGCTCCCGCCCCCGGAAGAAGCTGATTTTCATCAGTGAAACGTACGTCGGGTTATACCGACCTAGCAATAGGGACAGGAATATAAAGGGAGAGATTGATACAACAAATAATCCTACCTTAATCAACGAATGCTCTAATGCAGTAATAGCGAGCGAGTACAGCGCCTGCACGGCTCGCTCACACTGCCTAGCTGTCGAGTGCTGATGACGTCACAGCACTCATGGCGTACAGTCTAGCGACCACAGGCATTACCAGAACTGCGGCCCTGAACTTGCAGCTCAACAGAAAACTGTGAAGCGGCGTGCTGCCTAATAGGAAACGGTGGTGTATTATAACTGTGACAGCGCGCTGCCTAATAGGAAACGGTGGTGTATTGTAGCTGTGACAGCGGAGAAGCGGCTGTTTCGCTACATTTAACCACAGGTGGGAGAATATAGGCCCATGCTGGTCTTCCATACCCGTTTATTACTTCAGCATAAGGGTTATGGCAATACAGTGTCAATAAACACTCCCTCCTTTTCCCATTGAAGTGGACACAGCCTTTCACACAGAAGGGTGTCCCCAATCGATGGGCTTTGAAATACAGTTGAATAAAAAGAAAAATACTAAAATAAAAATACAATTGTTTTTAAAAAAGAACAATGATAATAAAAAATAGTAGATAATAGAAAATATCATAGTGCAATTTAAGGGGACATTGCACTATATTTTCCTCTCCCTATACTCTGTCGGTATCAATAAAATAATTGAAGGCGACATAGGATTGATTTTTTTCTTGCCCTCTTTTCCTCTTTCCCTATACCCAATGAACTTTGTGACTAATATTGGTGGTGTACACCAGGGAAAGAATTTTAATTTCTATAAAAACATAAAATAAAAACAAAAAAATAAAAAAGGAGGTCTATTTTTTCTTAATTTTCCTAATATATTTTGAGCCATTGACTTCCACGACATTAAGTTTGTCTATTTGTTTGTGCACGCATCACGTAAAAACGAGTGACCCAATTCGTTTTTAGAAAAACATAGGGGTCAACTTGAAGTAACATTTAGTTTTTATTTCATCGCAATCGGTTCACTCAAGCAGAAGATATGCGAATTTAATGTTTTCAAAAATTAATTTACATTACATTAGTACAACAACAGCAAACACATAGAAACCATGGCAAACAATCAAATTTTTACTTTCATTTTGTATTGTCTTGGAAAAATAGACACCAGTAGGTTGCTATGAGCAACTGCTCCAAATTTAATCTATACCGATTGTTATATAACGGAGAGGTTGCAATTAGAGATGAGCGAACTGGGACAACCGAACCCGGTTTCGATCCGAACATCAGGAAAAGTTCGGTTCGCAGCGAATCCGAACTTCACCGGGTTCGGCCGAACACGTTTTGACCGAACCCGGTCAAAAATATTATACAAATCGGCAGGCACTTGTCTCTATCAATCACTGATAGAGAAAAGAGGCTGCTGATTAAAAATAAAATAAAAAGCATTTCATACGTACCCGGTCGTTGTCTTGGTGACGAGTCCCTCTTCTTCCTCCAGTCCGACCTTCTTTCCTGACGCGGCAGCCTGTGATTGGCTGCAGAGGCCGCTGCAGCCTGTGATTGGCTGCAGAGGCCACTGCAGCCTGTGATTGGCTGCAGAGGCCGCGGCAGCCTGTGATTGGCTGCAGCGGTCACATGGGCTGTAACGTCATCCAGGAATGTCGGGCCAGATGTCGAGAGGGACGCGTCACCAAGGCAACGGCCGGGAGTCCGGACTGGAGGAAGCAGAAAGTTCTCGGTAAGTATGAACGTCTTTTCTTTTTACAGGTTACTCTATATTCTGATCGGAATTCACTGTCCAGGGTGCTGAAGCAGTTACTGCCGATCAGTTAACTCTTTCAGCACCCTGGACAGTGACTATTTACTGACGTCGCCTAGCAACGCTGCTGTAATGACGGGTGCACACATGTAGACACCCGTCATTACGGGGCCTCATGCACACGACCGTAAAAACACCCGTTATTACGGGTCGTAATTACGACCCGAAATAGCTGTTAGCCACGGGTACCTTCCCGTTTTCTCACGGGAAGGTGCCCGTGCCGTTAAAAAGATAGAACATGTTCTATTTTTTTTATTTTACGGGCCGTGCTCCTATACTTTATAATGGGAGCACGGCTCGGAAAAACGACCGGCTGCCCGTGGCCGGCCGTGCCCGGCCGTGCTCATCTCCTGAAATAGGAAATTGGTAGAGGAGACCTACAATTTTAATTTTTCTTAGATGTTAAATTTAATTATCCCTCCATGCTCAGGTGTACACCACCTAGTGAATCATAGAAATTATAGGTATGGGGAGAGAAGGAAAAGAGAGAGCATGGTGGATTGAATGTCGCCTTCAAGTGTTTTATTGATACCGACTATTATGATAGGAAAGGATTATATTGTGCAATGTCCCCTTTTTATTGCCACATTGTGTGTTATTTTATTAAATTAATACAAAGTGTAGTAACGACTTTCATCTGATTCCACTAGGTAGAAAGCCTGTTGTTTGCCTTACTACTTTAGTGAAAATAGAAGAGGTAGTGCTGCAAGGATTATTAGTGTATTGTAAAATACCCTGCATCAGCACTCCGCAAAAGGTTATGTTGAATCTCTGTGAGCAGCTGCCTAGTCACGGAATACGTTGTTGGTGCTGCCGCTCCAATCAGTTAGTTGTGCAGCAGCGCAAAAACAATTGCGATTTATGTCAGTGAAAAGTTTCTTAATCTGCAGGTGCGTTTTAATTATTATCTTCCCTGCACTGTCGTTTCGATCCTATTTTGAGCAACAATTGATTCAGCAACGTGAGCAATAGAATTCTCACTCAGTGAGCAGCTGACTAGTCACCGAGTCTGCTGTATTGTGTATTTTCAGCGTTGCCGCTGCGATTCTCAATTCGGCAGCAGTGCAGAGATATTAGCTTTTGCTATGTTTTAGCAGATAGACAGACTGCTTTTTAGTAGTGAACACTACTGTTTCGTGAAGTTGTTAAGCTCGCTGGCTGTACGCCAGCAAGCTGTCAAAGTATTAGCTGTGAGTGCCGCGACGTCATCGGCACTTACCAGCTCAGTAGCCTGTAGTGTTACTCCCACTACGTACATTCGTTCCAGCTTTATAAGGAACGAAGTAAATGCGGTGAGATTAGTTTTTAAATTCCATTGAACTAATCTTTCCCTCTATAGTCATTAATCTTTCCCTATCTTCAGGGTCGGTATGGTCCCGACGCGCGTTTCACTGAACTAAGTCAGCTTCTTCCGGGCATCTCCTGAAATACTCTGTGCTGCCTTAAACTCTGTGGACAGGTCAGGATCCTGTTTCTTTTAAATGCTGCTGGGGAACCCGCTCGATCCACTATATAAGGCTGCGCTACAGTGCTTGGGAATAAGTGACTGGGGCAGAAGAGGATGGAGGCGCAGCCTTATATAGTGGATCGAGCGGGTTCCCCAGCAACATTTAAAAGAAACAGGATCCTGACCTGTCCACAGAGTTTAAGGCAGTACAGAGTATTTCAGGAGATGAGCGTGCGGCTCTTGTGCGGGGTGGCGACTTGCCAATCATGTGAAGGTGTTATTGAGGACAGGAGTGGAGGAGAGGTAATAGACTGAGAGTTACGTAATGGTAAGAGCAGAGTTCACAGCAGCACAGAATCTGCACGCTCCTCTCCTGAAATATTCTGTGCTGCTGTGAACTCTGCTCTTACCATTACGTAGCTCTCAGTCTGTTACCTCTCCTCCACTCCTGTCCTCAATAACACCTTCACATGATTGGCAAGTCACCACCCCGCACAAGATCCGCACGCTCATCTCCTGAAATACTCTGTGCTGCTGTGAACTCTGCTCTTACCATTACGTGGTGACTTGCCAATCATGTGAAGGTGTTATTGAGGACAGGAGTGGAGGAGAGGTAACAGACTGAGAGCTACGTAATGGTAAGAGCAGAGTTCACAGCAGCACAGAATATTTCAGGAGAGGAGCGTGCAGATGTTGAGGAGTGTATGATGCTGAGAGGCTGCGGCAGCCTGTGATTGGCTGCAGAGGCCGCGGCAGCCTGTGATTGGCTGCAGAGGCCGCTGCAGCCTGTGATTGGCTGCAGAGGTGGTCACGTGACGTGCGTGACCGCCACTACAGCCTGTGATTGGCTGCAGCGGCGACATGGATGAAACGTCATCGCTGGAGGCCGGACAGGAGGAATGTAAGTATGAACGTATTATTATTTTTTTATTTATTACATTAAAATTTTATTTTTCGCGCGCCGAGCATGGTACTGTCAAGGTTGCTGAAAGAGTTAGTGCAGCCCATTAACTCTTTTAGCACCCTGGACAGTACCATGCTCGGCGCACGGAAATTACAGGTTCGGTCAGAACTGGTTCGGTCCGAATCGAACTTTTTCGTGAAATTCGGCGAAGTTCGCTCATCTCTAGTTGCAATCAATCAGATTGCTGCAAATTTTTCAAGCTGCCTCAGACAAATTACAACTGTGATCTGATTGGTTGCTAAGGACAATAACTCCAACTTTTATCTATATTGTTTTTTTATTAATCGGAGGCACATATAACTATTAATCAGGTTTCTGCTTTCATTGTCCAAGCTGCCTCAGAAAAAAAGAACTGTAATCTGATTGGTTGTTATGGACAACATCTCCAACATTTGTCTACATTGATTTTTACACATAGTAAGGAGATATAGCAACCAATCAGATCGCTGCTATAATTCACCTGCTGCCTCACAGGAATGTAAACTACAATCTGATTGGTTGCTATGGGCAAAAGTTCCAACATTTGTTTATTTGGGTTCTTACACATAGAAGGGAGATACAATAACCAATCAGGTTGTAAAGGATCTGCCAGGCACAGCTTCGGGGTTAACTCCCAGAACTAATCAGTCAGCACCTGAGAATACATCCCTGAGACTGACTCCTGCTTCCACCATTCAGGCTGGCAGGCTTAGGAGTGGGAGAGCCTATCGTAACCTGGCCAGACTCAGCTAGCTCCCGCCCTCGGTCTATTTAAGCCTGCCCTTCCTGTCCCTCGGTGCTTGTGATTCTTTCCTTGTGGTTTCCTGGCCCAGCTACAGCTCCTGCTATTTTTGATCCTGCTCCATACAGACCCTGGCTTACCGACTACTCTTCTGCTTTTCGTTTTGTACCTCGCACACTCCTGGCTTGACTCGGCTCGTTCACCACTCTGGTTGCTCACGGTGTTGCCGTGGGCAACGGCCCCTTTTCCTTGCTTGTGTTCCTTTGTATGTTTGTCGTGTTTGTCGTGCACTTACTGAGCGCAGGGACCGCCGCCCAGTTGTACCCCGTCGCCTAGGGCGGGTCGTTGCAAGTAGGCAGGGACAGAGTGGCGGGTAGATTAGGGCTCACTTGTCCGTCTCCCTACCCCCTGCCATTACACAGGTTGCTGCTTTCATTCTTCTAGCTGCCTCACAAGAATCTAAACTGTAATCTGATTGGTTGCTATGGACAACAGTTCTAACATTTGTCTGTATTGGATATTACACATAGAAGAGTGATAAAGCAACCAATCCGATCGCTGCATTCATGCACCTAGCTGCCTCAAAAAACTGTAATCTGATTGGTTGTCTCAAAGGGCTCGGACAGCGGCCTCTCGGTCTCAAGAGAGTAAATGCCTTCCAGAAAAAGATCAAATATTTCTCAATATAGCAGAAATGCATAAAGAATGAGACTAATTAGGTCTGAAGAATCTGAAGAAGATCATGAGGCGAAACTTACTGCAGCTCAAGAACGTCAGGCCAGAACTCACGCATCAGAAACTTCTACCCAGCGTGAGTCTTGGCTAAGTACACAGAGTGCTCGCATGGTGGCCCCTCGGTCTCCGGAGAGTAACGAAGAACGCAAAGCGTGACTATCTGCTGACCGACATTGCCATGCATTGTCACGCGAGTCTGAAACTTTCACCGACAGAGACTCTTGCTTGAGTTGTCAGAGAGCTCATCGCACAGCGGCCTCTCGAGAGCTTGAAAGTAGTGAAGAACATGAAGTGCGATTAACCGCCCATCGCAAACGACACAACTAATGCCAGAGCACTCGAAAGCGAAGACCAATATCAACGACAATTGGAATCAGCTAGAGAGAAATACGGCAAGGCAGAAACAGCAGAACAACGTCAATCACGCTTAGAGGCTGATCAAATTCGACAATCTCTTAATAGAATGTCTATTTCATCAGAAGATTCAGATGAGTCTCAGGAATATGGTGTGGCAAACATTGTTGTTCCTTGGGTCAATAAGGAAACAGCAGTTTTTATGAATTTGCTTCCGTAGGTGGTATTGTAATGGTGGGGGGGGTAGGGAAACGGACAAGTGAGCCCTAATCTACCCGCCACTCTGTCCCTGCCTACTTGCAACGACCCGCCCTAGGCGACGGGGTACAACTGGGCGGCGGTCCCTGCGCTCAGTAAGTGCATGACAAACACGACAAACAAACAAGGGAATACAAGCAAGGGAAATGGGCAGTTGCTCGCGGAAACACCGTGAGCAACAGAGTAGTGAACGAGCCGAGTCAAGCCAGGAGAGTGCGAGGTACAAAGCGAAAAGCAGAAGAGTAGTCAGTAAGCCGTGGTCTGTATGGAGCAGGATCAAAAATAGCAGGAGCTGTAGCTGGGCCAGGAAACCTCAAGGAAAGAATTCACAAGCACAGATGGACAGGAAGAGCAGGCTTAAATAGACCGAGGGCGGGAGCTAGCTGAGTCTGGCCAGGCTGCGATAGGCTCTCCCACTCCTAAGCCTGCCAGCCTGAGTGGAGGAAGCTGGTGTCTGTCTCAGGGATGTACACTCAGGTGTTGACTGATTAATTCTGGGAGTTAACCCCGAAGCAGTGCCTGGCAGATCCTTTACAGTACCCCCCCTTTTATGAGGGGCCACCGGACCCTTTCTAAGTGGACCTGGCTTACTGGGGAAACGCAGGTGGAACCTCCTGACCAATACCCCAGCGTGAACATCCCGGGCGGGTACCCAAGTCCTCTCCTCGGGCCCGTATCCTCTCCAATGGACCAGGTACTGGAGGGAGCCTTGGACCATCTTGCTGTCCACGATCCTGGCCACCTCAAATTCCACCCCCTCAGGGGTGAGGACGGGAACAGGAGGTTTCCTCGAGGGGGCCAAGGACGGGGAGCAGCGTTTCAGGAGGGAGGCATGAAACACGTTGTGTATACGAAAAGACGGGGGTAACTCCAGCCGGAAAGAGACAGGACTGAGGACCTCAATGACCTTATACGGCCCAATAAACCGGGGAGCAAACTTTTTGGACGGAACCTTGAGACGCAAGTTCCTGGATGACAACCACACCAGATCCCCGACCACAAACAGGGGGTTAGCAGAACGTCTTCTATCGGCCTGAGCCTTCTGTATGCTCTGGGACGCCTCTAGGTTCTTCTGAACCTGGGCCCAGACTGTGCACAGATCCCGATGAACGACCTCCACCTCGGGATTGTTGGAACAACCAGGTGAAACGGAGGAGAACCGTGGATTAAACCCAAAATTACAGAAAAAGGGAGAGACCCCTGACGAGTTACTGACCCGGTTATTAAGGGAAAATTCGGCGAGGGGAATGAAAGAAACCCAATCAAATTGACAGTCAGAGACAAAACATCTTAAGTATTGTTCTAGAGACTGATTAGTCCTCTCCGTTTGGCCATTGGTTTCAGGATGGAAAGCAGAGGAGAAGGACAGATCAATCCCCAACTTATTACAGAAGGCTCTCCAAAACAATGAAACAAATTGTACCCCTCTGTCAGAAACAATATTGACGGGGACCCCATGGAGACGCAGGATGTGTTTGATAAACAAGGTAGCCAACGTCTTGGCGTTGGGTAGTTTCTTGAGGGGCACAAAGTGGCACATTTTACTGAAGCGGTCTACCACCACCCACACCACCGACTTGCCTTGGGATGGAGGCAAATCGGTGATAAAGTCCATGGAGATATGTGTCCAAGGTCTCTGGGGAATGGGCAACGAACGCAGTAAGCCCGCTGGTCTGGACCTGGGAGTCTTGGACCTGGCACAAACCTCACAGGCGGCGACGTAGGCCTTAACGTCTATAGGCAAACCAGGCCACCAATAATTTCTGGTAATGAGGTGTTTGGTACCCAGGATGCCTGGATGGCCAGATAGTGCGGAGTCGTGATTTTCCCTAAGTACCCTTAGCCGGAATTGCAGGGGAACAAACAGCTTGTTCTCAGGAAGGTTCCCAGGAGCTGAACCTTGATCAGCAGCAATTTCAGAGACTAAATCGGACTCGATAGAGGAAATTACTATACCTGGAGGCAAAATACAAACAGGATCTTCCTCCGAAGGAGGGCTGGCCATGAAGCTACGCGACAGTGCATCCGCCTTAATATTTTTAGACCCGGCCCTATAGGTAACCAAAAAATTGAATCTGGTAAAAAACAACGCCCATCGAGCTTGTCTCGGGTTTAGCCTCCGGGCAGATTCTAGGAAAACCAGATTCTTGTGGTCGGTAAGGACCGTTACCTGGTGCCTAGCCCCCTCCAGGAAGTGGCGCCACTCTTCAAATGCCCATTTAATGGCTAAAAGTTCGCGGTTGCCAATATCATAGTTACACTCCGTGGGCGAAAACTTCCTAGAAAAGTAAGCACAGGGGCGGAGATGGGTGAGGGAGCTGGTACCCTGGGACAAGACGGCCCCCACTCCCACCTCGGACGCGTCAACCTCCACAATAAATGGCTCCCTTTGGTTGGGCTGAACCAGCACGGGGGCCGAGATAAAGCACTTCTTGAGGGTCTCAAAAGCCTGGACGGCCTCAGGGGGCCAATGGAGGACATCAGCACCCTTGCGAGTGAGGTCCGTAAGAGGCTTAGCGACGACCGAGAAGTTGGCAATAAATCTCCTGTAATAGTTAGCGAACCCCAAAAAACACTGTAGCGCTTTCAGGGAGGCAGGTTGGACCCATTCAGCCACAGCCTGAACCTTGGCAGGGTCCATGCGGAATTCATGAGGAGTGAGGATTTGACCTAAAAATGGTATCTCCTGTACCCCAAATACACATTTTTCGATTTTGGCAAACAGTTTGTTTTCTCGAAGGACCTGGAGCACTTTCCTGACATGCTCTATGTGGGAGGACCAGTCCCTGGAAAACACCAATATGTCATCAAGGTACACTACAAGAAATATCCCCAGGTAATTTCTCAAAATCTCATTTATGAAGTTCTGGAAGACCGCAGGGGCATTGCACAACCCAAAGGGCATGACGAGGTATTCGAAATGGCCTTCGGGCGTGTTAAACGCAGTCTTCCACTCATCCCCCTCTTTGATGCGAATAAGGTTATACGCCCCCCGTAGATCCAATTTAGAGAACCATTGGGCCCCCTGAACCTGATTAAAGAGATCAGGAATCAAAGGAAGGGGATACTGGTTCCTTACCGTGACCTTATTCAGGCCACGGTAGTCAATGCATGGCCTAAGACCCCCATCCTTCTTCCCTACGAAGAAGAAGCCAGCACCTACCGGAGAAGAAGAGGGACGAATGTAACCCTTGGCCAGGGATTCCTGGATATACTCCCTCATGGCTTCACGTTCGGGACAAGAAAGGTTAAATATCCTACCCTTAGGAAGCTTAGCTCCTGGTACCAATTCGATAGCGCAATCGTATTCTCTATGAGGCGGTAATACTTCGGAGGCCTCTTTAGAGAAAACATCAGCGAAGTCCTGAACAAACTCGGGTAGCGTATTCACCTCCTTAGGGGGAGAAATAGAATTAACAGAAAAACATGACGTACAACATTCATTACCCCATTTGGTTAGCTCCCCAGTATTCCAGTCAAACGTAGGATTATGCAACTGCAACCAGGGAAGACCTAGAACCAAATCGTACGATAATCCCTGCATCAATAGTACAGAGCATTGCTCCAAATGCATGGAGCCAACAAGGAGTTCAAAAACAGGGGAATGCTGTGTAAAATAACCATTAGCAAGAGGAGTGGAGTCGATACCCACTACCGGAACAGGTTTATGCAAATCAATCAGAGGCATAGCGAGAGACATAGCAAATTCCACAGACATGATATTAGTAGAGGACCCTGAATCCACGAAGGCACTGCCGGTAGCAGACCTACCACCAAAAGAGACCTGAAAGGGAAGCAATATCTTAGTACGTTTCATATTTACGGGAAATACCTGTGCGCCCAAGTGACCTCCCCGATGATCACTTAGACGCGGGAGCTCTCTGACAGCATTCTTACGCTTGGGACAGTTGTTTACTTGATGCTTGACATCCCCACAGTAGAAGCAGAGACCATTCTTCCTGCGGAATTCTCTACGTTGTTGAGGGGACACGTAGGCCCCGAGTTGCATAGGTATTTCTGAGTCTTTAGGGGAGAAACGAAGCAACGGGACTTCGGGAGGCATCATGGGGGAGTCGGAGGAAAAAACACATAAACGTTCACGTTGTCGTTCCCTGAGACGTCGGTCAAGTCGTACCACTAAAGCCATAACCTGGTCTAAGGAGTCAGAAGAGGGATAACTAACTAGCAGGTCTTTCAGGGCATTCGACAGACCCAACCTAAACTGGCACCTTAAGGCAGGGTCATTCCACCGAGAAGCTACGCACCACTTCCTAAAGTCAGAGCAATACTCCTCAACAGGTCTCTTACCCTGACGTAAGGTCACCAGCTGACTCTCGGCAAAGGCAGTTCTGTCAGTCTCGTCATAAATAAGTCCGAGGGCACAAAAGAAACAATCAACGGAGGAAAGTTCAGGGGCGCCAGGAGCCAAGGAGAAGGCCCACTCTTGGGGCCCTTCCTGGAGCCGGGACATAATTATACCCACCCGCTGGCTCTCAGAACCTGAGGAGTGAGGCTTTAAGCGAAAGTAAAGCCTACAACTCTCCCGAAAGGAGAGAAAAGCCCTCCGGTCACCTGAGAACCGGTCGGGCAACTTGAGGTGGGGTTCAAGGGGTGCGGTGAGGGGAACTACCAAAGTAGCATCAGGCTGGTTGACCCTCTGAGCCAGGGCCTGGACCTGTAGGGAGAGACCCTGCATTTGCTGAGCCAGGGTTTCACGGGGTTCCATAATGGTGTCAGGGACCAGGGTAGACTAGGTATAAGGCTTGTGAATTTGTAATGGTGGGGGGGGTAGGGAAACGGACAAGTGAGCCCTAATCTACCCGCCACTCTGTCCCTGCCTACTTGCAACGACCCGCCCTAGGCGACGGGGTACAACTGGGCGGCGGTCCCTGCGCTCAGTAAGTGCATGACAAACACGACAAACAAACAAGGGAATACAAGCAAGGGAAATGGGCAGTTGCTCGCGGAAACACCGTGAGCAACAGAGTAGTGAACGAGCCGAGTCAAGCCAGGAGAGTGCGAGGTACAAAGCGAAAAGCAGAAGAGTAGTCAGTAAGCCGTGGTCTGTATGGAGCAGGATCAAAAATAGCAGGAGCTGTAGCTGGGCCAGGAAACCTCAAGGAAAGAATTCACAAGCACAGATGGACAGGAAGAGCAGGCTTAAATAGACCGAGGGCGGGAGCTAGCTGAGTCTGGCCAGGCTGCGATAGGCTCTCCCACTCCTAAGCCTGCCAGCCTGAGTGGAGGAAGCTGGTGTCTGTCTCAGGGATGTACACTCAGGTGTTGACTGATTAATTCTGGGAGTTAACCCCGAAGCAGTGCCTGGCAGATCCTTTACAGGTATGGTCGTAATTTGCAATTTTTGCGGTGCTCTCAAATGGAGAAAAGAACCAAATGGAATCTGTAGTTCAAGTAGTAAAGTTCACATTGAAAAATTTCAAGAACCTCCAGAGCTTATAAAACAACTTTTAAATGGTGACCATCCACAATCAAAACACTTCTTAGACAGTATCCATTGATATAACAGCGCATTGCAAATGATATGTTTTGGGGCAAAACTAATTACAGAGGGAACGTTCATGCCAACCTTCAAGGTGCAAGGCCAAGATTACCATCTCATCGGATCTTTGCTACCACAAGATGAGCCAAAATTTCTTCAGATTTATTTAGTATCAGATTACAATTAACAGCTCAATATCAGAAATCAGAACTTTCCACAACTAAATAGTAACCTTATATCTCCACTTCAAAACATGCTGCATCAGGTGAATCTGTACGTGCATAGTTTCAAAGCTGCATTACAGTCTATTCCGCAGGGGCAAAGCAATGATTACAAAATGATCATCAGCGCAGATAGACGTCCTGTTGCTGAACACCGCGCCAGGTAGAACGCCCCCGTCACAGATGAAGTTGCAGTGGTTTTAGTTGATCAGTAGTGCGATAGGCGTGACATCTTGTTGCGCACTCACGATGATCGCCTGCAATGCATTTTCGAAACAGAGCTTACGGCGCCCGGCAATATACTTTATTTTATTGCCACGGCGAAGATGGGTACAATTTTGGACTCCACCAAGTTAATCCTACTACTAGGGAAACAAATGTTCATAAAAATATATCAGCCCAGCAATTTTATTCATACCTGCTGTAGATAAGGCGTAATCGTTTTATCTATTTGCAATAATTTCGAGGATTGTTCAGCCAATTTATTGTGGACATATATGCGAAAATAGAGAAGGAGCGTTTAATGTCCATACGCACTAACCAGACACGTTTACGTGCTGAAGATTACGTGCATCTGCGAAACGCCATGCAACAAGATAATAATGTGGAAAACTTAGGGCGATTAGTTATCCTGCCATCCAGTTTTACCGGTGGTCCGCGTTACATGCATGAATGTACACAAGATGCTTTCTGCTACGTCCGAAAATACGGCCGGCCTGACCTTTTTATAACATTCACAACTAATCCAAAATGGTATGAAATTTCCCAAGAACTTTTCGCAGGACAGGCGTCTTATGATAGGCATGATATTATAGCCAGAGTTTTCTACTTAAAACTAAAGTTGATGATCGACCTGATCACAAAACAAAATGTTTTCGGTTCAGCTCTTTGTTTCATGTACAGTGTTGAGTGGCAAAAGCATGGCTTGCCACACGCCCACATTCTCCTGTGGCTGCAAGAAAAAATTTGTCACGATGCTGTTGACATGGTTATAAGTGCTGAATTTCCTGACCGGAACGAGGATCCGAGATTGTAAAAACGCACATGGTTCATGGGCCATGTGGCGCTTTAAATAGAAACTGTCCTTGCATGCAGGAGAGTTATTGCTCTAAAATATATGCTAGAGCGCTATTAGAGCAAACGATATTGGGAGAAAACGGGTATCTGTTGTATCGTCGAAGATCACCCCTACAAGGCGGTTTCACAAATACAGTCATGTTACATGGCCAAGAAATTGTTTTGGACAATCACTGGTGTTATCAAGAACATTTCAATCTCACATCAATGTCGAAATATGTAACTGCGTTGAAGCCATCAAATATATATGTAAATACGTCAACAAGGGTAGTGACAAGGCCACGTTTGCGTTGATAAATAATTATGAATACGACGAAGTCACAAGGTTCCAATCTGGCTGATATATAAGCTCTTCTGAGGCGGTATGGCGCGTTTTGAGCTTCCATATTCACGAGAGACATCTGCCAGTGATGCATCTTGATGTTCATCTTGAAGGCAGGCAACGGGTGTACTTCAACCCTGAAAATGTGGCAGAGTGGTTAGAAAACCCGAGACAATCCACTTTGCTGGCATACTTTCAACTTTGTGAAACAGATGATTTCGCAAAAACACTGTTATATAACGAAGTTCCGCCATATTATACTTCTAATAAGCAGCAAGATGTTTTCAACCGTAGAAGACGTGGAACAGGTGTGAATGGCGAGCCAGGCATTTTAAAAGAACACGTCATTGGAAGAGTCTATACGGTGCATCCAAACAACTCCGAATGCTATTACTTACGCTTACTTCTACGTACAGTGCAAGGACCTACTTCTTTTGCCGAATTGCGAATGGTTCACGATATTGAATATCCTACTTACCAGGCTGCTTGCTTAGTGCGTCACTTGCTAGATGTGATCCGCATTGGGATGACGCTTTGGCCGAAGCATGCGTCAGCGATAGTCCACATCGCTTGCGTCATTTGCCATTTTGCTGTTTTTTGTGGACTTTCGGATGCTACACAGTTGTGGCAGAAATATCAGGAAAAATTAGTTGAAGGCATTTTCAGGAATGCACAACTAAACAATAACGTCACGAACTGAATAGTTGCTGGCTATCCAAGATATAGTTATATCTATAGGAGGTAACCCTGTCTCTCAATATGGTATGCCGCACCAGCTTTAGACGGGAAACGCATTAACAGGGAGTACGAGGCGGAAATAAACTATAATCCAGTGGAACTGGCCGAAAAATTGTAAAACGGTGTCTCAAGTCTGACAGCGGAACAGCGTATGATATTCGATCGCGTGTGTCATAGCGTAGATCAGGGGTCTCAAGCACGCAGCCCGCGGGCCGCATGCGGCCCCTGGGGCTGTCATCTGCGGCCCGCGGGACACAGAGCCGCTAGTATCGGCTCTGCTCCGAGACTCTGGAATTCCCTGACATCGCTGCCCACATATGGACAGTATGTCAGGGTCTTCCCCAGAGCGGAGTCCTGGGCAGAGCGCTAGTATCGGCTCTGCTCCGGGACTCTGTGGAATTCCCTCACATCGCTGCCCATATATGCACAGTGTGTCAGGGTCTTCCCCAGAGCGGAGTCCCGGGCAGAGCGCTATTATCGGCTCTGCTCCGGGACTCTGGGGAAGCCCCTGACATCGCTGTCCATACATCGACAATGATGTCAGGGGCTTCCCCAGAGCAGGAGTCGCAGAGATGTCAGGAGCACAGCTGGAGTCCCAGGAAGAGCCTACTAGCGCTCTGCCCAGGACTCCAGCTCTGGTGTTGCCCCTAACATCTATGTCCATATATGGACAGTGATGTCAGGAGCAGAGCTGGAATCCCAGGCAGAGTGCCAGAAGCGGCTCTGCTCCGGGACTCCAGCTCTAGGCAAGCCCCTGACATCACTGTGGCAGCATCTGTGAAGGGTACTGTGGCAGCATCTGCAGAGGGCATTGTGGCAGCATCTGCAGAGGGCATTGTGGCAGCATCTGCGGAGGGCACTGTGGCAGCATCTACAGAGGGCACTGTGGCAGCATCTACAGAGGGCACAGTGGCAGCATCCACAGAGGGCACTGAGGCAGGATCTATAAAGGGCACTGCGGCAGCATCTACAGATGGCACTGCGGCAGCATCTACAGAGGACACAGCGGCAGCATCCACAGAGGGCACTGCGGCAGCATGGACCGAGGGAACTGCGGCAGCATCCACCGAGGGCACTGCGGCAGCATCTACAGAGGGCACTGCGGCAGCATCTACAGAGGGCACTGCGGCAGCATCCACAGAGGACACTGCGGCAGCATCTACAGAGGGCACTGTGGCAGCATCTACAGAGGGCACTGTGGCAGCATCTAGGGGTGTGTTGCATTATCTACAGAGGGCACTGGGGCAGCATCTACAGAGGGCACTGCGGCAGCATCTACAGTTGGCACTGCGGCAGCATCTACAGAGGGCACAGTGGCAGCATCCACAGAGGGCACTGAGGCAGGATCTACAGAGGGCACTGCGGCAGCATCTACAGATGGCACTGCGGCAGCATGCACCGAGGGAACTGCGGCAGCATCCACCGAGGGCACTGTGGCAGCATCTACAGAGGGCACTGTGGCAGCATCTAGGGGTGTGTTGCATTATCTACAGAGGGCACTGGGGCAGCATCTACAGAGGGCACTGCGGCAGCATCTACAGATGGCACTGCGGCAGCATCTACAGAGGGCACAGTGGCAGCATCCACAGAGGGCACTGAGGCAGGATCTACAGAGGGCACTGTGGCAGCATCTACAGATGGCACTGCGGCAGCATCTACAGAGGACACAGCGGCAGCATCCACAGAGGGCACTGCGGCAGCATGCACCGAGGGAACTGCGGCAGCATCCACCGAGGGCACTGCGGCAGCATCTACAGAGGGCACTGCTGCAGCATCTACAGAGGGCACTGTGGCAGCATCCACAGAGGGCACTGTGGCAACATCTACAGAGGGCACTGTGGCAGTATCTACAGAGGGCACTGTGGCAGTATCTACAGAGGGCACTGTGGCAGCATCCACCGAGGGCACTGCGGCAGCGTCTACAGAGGGCACTGCGGCAGCATCTACAGAGGGCACTGTGGCAGCATCTACAGAGAGCACTGTGGCAGCATCTACAGAGGGCACTGGGGCAGCATCTACAGGTGGCACAATCTAAAAAGGGGCTGTCCAATCTTGACGTGTGTCTGCCAAACGCTGCCAACTGAGCCGCCGGACTGCATTTAGCGACACAAACTGGAAAGCTGGATTGTTGAAATAAGCACGAGGAGAATTCTCTCAAATTTTAAACCTAGAGGTATTATTATTATAGCAATGTAGTATTATTAATATAGTAATATAGTGTTGTAGTAGTTCAAATAACTAATTGATTAACAATAATTTTGTATTGTATCAAATTTGAAAGTAATGCGGCCCGTCAACTTCCCATTATTTCTATATGCGGCCCACTTACCCGGCCGAGTTTGAGACCCCTGGCGTAGATAGTACTTTGGGAGAAATCCTGTTTTTAGATGCACCCGGTGGGACGGGAAAAACATTCCTCACCAAAGTCATCTTGGCCCAAATACGCAATCGAAGCAAAGTTGCTGTTGCTGTTGCTTCATCGGGCATAGCAGCCACATTGTTGCCCGGAGGCAAAAGCGCCAATACAATGTTCAAGATCCCGATTGATTTAAATCTTATGGAAAGCCCAGCATGTAATGTTCCTAGAAACAACGACAAAGCAAGGGTTCTACGCGATTGCTGCTTAGTAATATGAGACGAGTGCACTATGGCAAACTGTAAAGCGGTAAAAGCAGTAGATAGAACCTTGCGAGATATCAGACAAAATTACCAGCCCATGGGTGGTATGATAATGCTTTTCTGTGGCGATTTTAGGCAGACTTTGCCAGTCATACAACGAGGAACGAGGGCAGATAAAATGAGAGCCTGCCTAAAGAGCTCAAGTCTGTGGCACAACGTTATACCGATGCATTTAACAATAAATATGCGGGCGCGAACAGGAGGCAACCCAAATGCACAAGAGTTTTTCGATTTATTACTAAAACGTGGTGACGACACACATCCGCAGGAAGAAGGGAAAGTTATTTTGCCTGATAATTTATGTTGTACTGTTCCATCACTGCAAGACCTCATTTCTTCTGTGTATGGTGGCCCAACGCAAAAAACAAATCATGAAAACTCTTGCCTATGCGAAAGAGCTATTTTGACCCCTCGCAACGACCAGACAGCAGCAATAAACGCTGAAATATTGACGTGTGTTCATGGAGAAAGTGCAGAATATATCTCTATCAACAGAGTCATTGAACATTGAAGACGCTAGCAACTATCCCGTGGAATTCTTAAATTCCCTAAGTACACCCGGTCTTCCGTCACACAAAATTAATTTAAAAGTCGGCGTCCCCATAATTCTCCTTAGAAATTTATGCCCACCAAAACTATGTAAGGGCACCCGACTAAAAATCACAAATCTACAACAAAACGTGATAGAAGCTGAGATTTTAACAGGATGCGGCGCAGGTGATAGCGTTTTTTTCCCCCGAATCACCTTCATTCCAAATCATTTTCCCTTCAGTTTTAAACGTGTACAGTTTCCTGTCAGCTTAGGTTACGCTATGACCATCAACAAAGCGCAGGGCCAAACGCTGTGTGTTGCAGGCGTGGACCTGTGTCAGCTGCTTTGCGCACGGCCAGCTCTATGTGGCTCTCTCCCGTGTTAGCAACTCCACCAATCTTTGTTTACAGGGAAGCGTTGTCGTAGTGAACCTGACTACTGAAAGAAAACTATTTTTAATTTAAGTTTGTTTATTGTCTTTGTTTTTTTCACTTTGTTTTGAGTATGGTCCAAGGCTAGGAGTATACTTATAAAAACGGCATCGGTAAGTTTTTCAGCGGTCTGCGCGTACGGGCACAGTTAGTAATGAATAATTCCCAGACGTAAGCGGCAAATAACACTTATTATGAAGCTACACCCCCAAATCACTCTCCTTTTTTTTTGCCCATGTAAACCTGGCTAGTATTTTTAGGTAAAAAAAGATGGCAACCCTATGGGGGTTTTCTGGGGTAGAAAAATTGCAAAAGGCATTTTACGCAGCCCTCGACACTTTTGCTTAAATTATAGCTGAAATCTACGCCAGCTTCTATCTGGCGTAAATTTCACTTTGTGGGGCATAGCAAGGTACGGAACCGAGCCAGGCCCTGTACCATGCCCCCTGATCTAACTATTTCATCCCCATCTGAATTTTTTTTTTTTAAATGTATGCTTATCTCATCACTTCTCCTTTTTGCTTCTCCCACCAGTTCTTATCAGGCTACCTCAGCAGGTCGCAGGTCCTACAACCTACTGACGCCGTGCAGCGTCAGGAGGTTGTATGTGACACTCAGGATGCTGAGTGCTGCATCGCATATAAAACTCTGATGCTACTCCGCATCAGGAACTTGTACGTGTCGCGGCATGCTGAGGGAGTCTGAGGGGACTTGGTGGGGAGAAGCGAAGAGCAGCAGTAATTTGAGTATACATTTTTTTTAACTTTATGCTGATGGTGCTAATGGATGGTGCATGGCTGCATTCCTCATTCCACAATTGTGGGGCACGGTCAGCGTAATGATGCAACCAGGGGTGTGTAATGCCCCCCATAGCTGCCCCTGCACAGTATAATGCCCCCTATAGCTGCCCCCACACAGTATAATGCCCCCACACAGTATAATGCCCCTATAGCTGCCCCCATAGTATATTGCCACCCATTGCTGCCCCACAGTATAATTCCCCCCATAGCTTCCCCCACAGTATAATGCCACCACACTGTATAATGCCCCCATAGGTGCCCCACACAGCATAATGCCCCCATAGCTGCCCCACACAGTATAATGCCTCCATAGCTGCCCCCACACAGTATAATGCCCCCATAGCTGCCCCCACAGTAGAATGCCTCCCATAGCTGCCCCCACAGTATAATTCTCCGCATAGCTGCACCCACAGTATAATGCCCCCATAGCTGCCCCCACAGTATATTGCCACTCATAGCTGCCCCATAAAGTATAATGCACCCCATACAATATAATGCCCCCATACAGTACAATGCCCCCATACAGTATAATGCCCCCATAGCTGCCCTTACACAATGTAATCCCCCCCATAGCTGCCCGCACATAGTATAATGCCCCCCATAGCTGCCCCTACACAATATAATGCCCCATACAGTAAAATGCCCCCATAGCGGCCCCCGCAGTATAATGCCCTCCATAGCTACCTCCACAGTATAATGCTCCCCGTGGCTGCCCCCATAGTATATTGCCACCCATAGCTACCCCCACAGTATAATGCCACCACACAGTATAAGGCCCCCATAGCTACCTCCACAGTATAATGCTACCTGTGGCTGCCCCCACACAGTATAATGCCCCCCATAGCTACCTCTACACAGTATAATGCCCCCCATAGCGGCCCCACACAGTATAATGCCCCACACAGCTGCCCCCATAGTATATTACCACTCATAGCTGCCCCACAGTATATTCCCCCCATAGCTGCCCCCACAGTATAATGCCACCACACAGTATAATGCCCCCCATAGCTGCCCCCGCACAGTATAATCCTCCATAGCTGCCCCCACACAGTATAATGCCCCCATAGCTACCCCACACAGTATAATGCCCCCATAGTTGCCCCCACAGTATAATGCCCTCCATAGCTCATCCACAGTATAATGCCCCCATAGCTGCCCCCACAGTAGAATGCCCCCATAGCTGCCCCCACATTATAATGCTCCCCATAGCTTTCCCCAAATTATAATGCTCCCCCTTAGCTGCCCCATACAGTATAATGCCCCATATCTGCCCCCACAGTATATTGCCAACCATAGCTGCCCCATACAGTATAATGCAAGCCATACAATATAATGCCCCAATACAGCACAATGCCCCAATACAGTATAATGCCCCCATAGCTGCCCTTACACAATATAATGCCCCCATAGCTGCCCCCACATAGTATAATGCCCCATACAGTAAAATTCCCCCAATAGCTGCCCCCGCAGTATAATGCCCCCATAGCTACCTCCACAGTATAATGCCCCCCCATAGCTACCTCCACAGTATAATGCTCCCCGTGGCTGCCCCTACACAGTGTAATGCCCCCACACAGTATAACGCCCCCCATAGCTGCCCCCATAGTATATTGCCACCCATAGCTACCCTACAGTATAATTCCCCCCATAGCTGCCCCCACAGTATAATGCCACCACACAGTTCAATGCCCCCATAACTACCTCCACAGTATAATGCCCCCCATAGTTACCTCCACAGTATAATGCTCCCCGTGGTTGCCCCCACACAGTATAATGCCCCCATAGCTGTGCCTACACAGTATAATGCCCCCATAGCTGCCCCCACATAGTATAATGCCCCATAGCTGCCCCCATAGTATATTGCCACCCATAGCTGCCCACAGTATAATTCCCCATAGCTGCCCCCACAGTATAATGCGACCACACAGTATAATGCCCCCATAGCTGCCCCACACAGTATAATGCCCCCATAGCTGCCCCCACACAGTGTAATGCCTCTATAGCTGCCCCACACAGTATAATGCCCCCCATAGCTGCCCCCACAGTATAATGCCCCCATAGCTGCCTCCACAGTATAATTCCCACCATAGCTGCCCCCACAGTATAATGCCCCCACATTATAATGCCTCCCATAGCTGCCCTCACAGTATAATACCCCCAAAGCTGCCCCACAGTATAATTCCCAACCATAGCTGCCCCCAAAGTATAATGCCCCCATAGCTGCCCACACAGTATAATTCCCACCATAGCTGCCCCCACAGTATAATGCCCCCACATTATAATGCCTCCCATAGCTGCCCTCACAGTATATTGCCCCCAAAGCTGCCCCACAGTATAATTCCCACCATAGGTGCCCCCAAAGTATAATGCCCCCATAGCTGCCCACACAGTATAATTCCCACCATAGCTGCCCCCACAGTATAATGCCCCCACATTATAATGCCTCCCATATCTGCCCTCACAGTATAATGCCCCCAAAGCTGCCCCACAGTATAATGCCCCCCATAGCTACCTCCACAGTATAATGCTCCCCGTGGTTGCCCCCACACAGTATAATGCCCCATAGCTGTCCCTACACAGAATAATGCCCCCCATAGCTGCCCCCACACAGTATAATGCCCCCACATAGTATAATGCCCCCCATAGCTGCCCCCATAGTATATTGCCACCCATAGCTGCCCCACAGTATAATTCCCCCATAGCTGCCCCCACAGTATAATGCCCCCATAGCTGCCCCACACAGTATAATGGCCCCATAGCTGCCCCCACACAGTGTAATGCCTCCATAGCTGCCCCACACAGTATAATGCCCCCCATAGCTGCCCCCACAGTATAATGCCCCCATAGCTGCCCCCACAGTATAATTCCCACCATAGCTGCCCCCACAGTATAATGCCCTCACAGTATAATGCCCCCAAAGCTGCCCCACAGTATAATTCCCACCATAGCTGCCCCCACAGTATAATCCCCACATTATAATGCTCCCCATAAACTGCCCCACAGTATAATTCCCCCATAGCTGCCCACACTGTATATTGCCCCACAGTATAATGCCACCACACAATATAATGCCCCCATAGTTTCCCCAGACCATATAATGCCCCCAGTGCTGCCCCCCCCCACACAGTATAATGCCCCCATAGCTGCCCCACAATATAATTCCCACCATAGCTGCCCCACAGTATAATGCCCCCACATTATAATGCTCCCCATAACTGCCCCCACAGTATAATTCCCCCATAGCTGCCCACACTGTATATTGCCCCCACATTATAATGCCACCACACAATATAATGCCCCCCATAGCTTCCCCAGACCGTATAATGCCCCCATAGCTGCCCCCCACACAGTATAATGCCCCCCATAGCTGCCCCACAGTATATTGCCACCCATAGCTGCCCCCACAGTATAATGCCCCATACAGTATAATGCCCACTATAGCTGCCCCATACAGTATAATGCCCCATACAGTATAATGCCCACTATAGCTGCCCCATACAGTATAATGCCCCCCTCATAGCTGCCCCATACAGTTTAATGCTCCCCATACAGTATAATGCTACCTCAGCAGCTACTATATCAGCCCCCCTCCCATACCCGGTATAATGCCCCCATATGTGCCCAATAGAAAAATAATAACATAATTACTTACCTATCGCCGTTCCCACGAGGGGTGGAGGAGATCCTTCTCCTCCTCTGCACTGTGTTGTGAGTGACTCGGCGCAGACAGGCGCAATGTCACTACATCGCACCTGCCTGCGCCAAGCCACTCGCTGCACAGTGAATGCTGGAGCAAGGCTCCAGCATTGAATTGAACTGTATCTGTCAGCGGTCAGCGCTGTGTGGCAACTGTGGGCCCCCCAGGCTCAGGGGACCGATCGCAGTTGCGACCCCTATAGCTACACCACAGGTCGCAACAGAATTATTAAGAGGAGAGCGCCTCCAAATAAATCTTTTGTATGAGTCAGTATACGCCAGTCTTAGTAAATCTGCCCTTATGTGTGACTGGCTTGTGTGGCATTAGTGTAAGAGCACTAGTGTGCGGCCAAGTGCCCTGGGCAATATTGGTGGGTATAGGTTTGTGTCAGTAGATGATGACTTTCTCCTGCCTACAGAGATTCTACCAGAAGTCAGCAATGGCAAAAATCCAGTAAATGTGAGTAATCGGTGTGTAATTTGAGTGTGTAGCATTAGTCCAACGTCTTAGTGGAGCATGTGTCCAGCCTTTGAGTGGCGTATGTATGGCATGTGGTTTTCCTGTGTCATGTGTACGGAATATCAGTGGCACGTGAGCTTTTTAAAAAAACATTTTGTATGTACAGTATGAAAATTTTATTTTTCTGTGGTTTTATTGGAATTGTATGGAGGGATCCCACACACTTTTTTCACTGGGGCTCTCTGCTATCAGTGTCAACCCTGAAGTAATATATTTGTATTTTGTAAGTTTCTGTTTTTAAGAATCCAGCTCAAGATAAAGTATTGGCGCCCTCTTCTGTTAAAAGTTTTCATTTTAGGCAAAGACTACTAAAACCCTAAGGGCGGATTTACATGAGCATGTGCGTTTTGCGCACGCAAAAAACGTGGAGTTTTGCGTGCGCAAAAGGCACTTAACAGCTCCATGTGTCATCACATAGGATGTGCGGCTGCGTGATTTTCACGCAATCGCCATCATTATGACACTCTGTTTGGATGTTTGTAAACAGAAAAGCACGTGGTGCTTTTCTGTTTGCAAACATACTTTTGACTGCTGTTGCGCGAATCACGCGCGTCCCATGGAAGTGCTTCATTGTGGTGCGCATGATTTTCACGCACCCATTGATTTCAATGGGTGCGTGATGTGCGAAAAACGCAGAAATATAGGCCCTGTCGTGAGTTTTACGCAGCGGACTCACGCTGTGCAAAAATCACTGACAGTCTGCACTGCCCCATAGACTAGCATAGGTACGTGCGAAGTGCGTGAAAAACACGCACGTTGCACGGAAGTATTACACGTTCGTGTAAATCCGCCCTAAATGTATGTTCACATTTTGTGTGCAGTCTCACTTTTTTCCCCTAAAAATGACAGGAAAATAATTACCTTTAATTTTGATGAAAAACGCCAAAAAAAACCTGTGTGAACATACCCATATATATATATGGCACACTGTCCGTACAGGTTTTTGTTTTTTTCAATGATGAAGTGGATGAAATGAAGCAAAACGTTTATGCTGCATGGTAAATATTGTTCAATAATTTCAGAATGCCAGGTTGCTTACATTTTGGAAACAAAACGATTACGATGGTTATCCTTATGTCGTAAAGGAAAACAAAATGAGGCACATACAGTAAATCAATGCATTAACCCCTCTGACATAGATACATTAAAAATAATAATTCAGTATGTATGCCATATTTATCATACTTAAATTGAATGTGACATGTACTTATTTTGAATAATATGTTTTTTTTTGTCGTAGATATTTATTTTTGACTAAAAGCTCCTGTGGGGTGACCATATTGGACATACACACTTCATTCCTGTGTTGTCTGTATAGTCAGTACAGCAGGCTGTGTGTGCTTTATGGCAGACACCTTAAAGGAACAGTGTCATCACAAATAATTTTTTTATATGTTAAAGATGTTAGTGCCTTAATATAAACGTTTATTTACATTTGTGTGTTTGTGTTTTACTGTTTCTTATTTTCACACTTTTTCTTCCCTATGGGGGCTGCCATTTTTTGTTCCATTTCTGTGTGTGTCGATTAACGACACACACAGACATGGAATACGGCAGCCACAGTCCCATAGGGACTGCGAACGGCTCCCGTCCCATTGACTGCCGTGTACGGCGTCTGTGTGGGAACTGCGCATGCGCCGCTCCCACACAGTCCTATTCGAAATTGGCGCCGTCCGGCGCCATTTTCCTGTGGACCGGAAGTCGCGGCTGGACAGTAATATTACTACTTCCGGTCGCGGCTTCCGGACAAGTGCACATGGAACAGCGGCAGCAAAGGGAGCGGACGGGCCGCGGCGGCAGGAGCAGGTAAGTGATTTCAATGTATGTTAGTGTTTGTGTGTGTTTACTACTGCATGTAAACCTACTACACTGTGGGTTACCTCAAAAAATGGCGACACACAGTGTAGGAGGTTAAACCTTTCAAACCCCTCGTTTATCCCGGCACTAGCCAGGATAAAGGAGGGGGGGATGCTGAGAGCTCACTAGAGCGATAGCTTTTAACCCAATGTTGCAATGCTGCAATTTTGGGAACTAGCTCCAAACAGCTCCATCTAGTGACCAAAAATGGGTAGTATTATAAATTTGAAAAAATTTATAATATTTCCTGACTCGCGAAAAAAATAAAAAAAATTTGAACAATGTTTAATCACCCACACACTAAATGTTTAAATTTTAAAAAAAAAACATGTTTTTGGGGCGACACCATGCCTTTAAAGATTTTTAGAGTCCCCAGGAAGTACAGTCCCTCCCCCAAAGACCAAGGAGAGGCATACAGATCCTTATCTGTGTCTATAGTGTAGATTTGCTATCTAGGCTTCTAGCAGTATAATAGGGTAATGGCGTAGCTATAGGGGTCGCAGCGGTCGCAATTGCAACCGGGCACCGAAGCCATGGGGGCCCGCCGCCCCCCACACCACATCAATAAAAAGTTACTATAGTAACTGGGGCCGCGGGCCCCTGTTACTATAGTAACTGACAGTACTTACCCGCCTGGTTCCGGAGCGCAGCGGAGGTCCTGACATCACAGCACTGTGCGCCGCGCACAACATCCTGACCCTGGATAGAGTCAGGACAGGACCTCCGCTGCAGCTGAAGAGGAGGGTAAGATTAATATCCCTGCCTGTTGAAGCTGATTGGCGAGGTCCGACTCCCGGGACCCCGCCAATCAGCTGCTTTGAAGGGGCTCGTATGAGAGCTGCTTCCCCTTCATTCCGGTCACTTGCTCACCCTGTGGATCCGTGTCGGCGACTCACAGTGTGAGCAAGTGAGGGAAATGAAGGAGAATCTGCTCTCGTACGAGAGCTGCGGCCCCTTCAAAACAGCTGATTGGTGGGGTCCAGGGAGTCGGACCCCGACCCATCAGCTATTGATGGCCTATCCTGAGGATAGGCCATCAATGATTATGGACTGGACAACCCCTTTAAGCCTACAATGTAGCAGGCTTAAAGGGCCCATGAGACAGGATCACAGATTGTGTGATGCTGTCTGCTGGGCCCTGTATCTAAGCCAATCACATGGTAGGCTTAGATACAGGGCCCATGTGTGATCCTGTCTGATGGGCCCTGTATATAAGCCTACCACACGGTAGGCTTATATACAGGGCCCCAGCAGACAGTAATCTTATACTGTATAAGATTACTGTCTGCTGGGGCCCTGTATCTAAGCATCTTACATAACCACATGGTAAGCTTAGATACAGGTCGTAGTGCTATAGATATGCTGTCTCCTATGCACGCATATACACACACACATTTTCTTGGGGGGGACATATGTATTGGGGCTATTTCCCCTGACTTTTTAAGACCTTAGTGACGCCCCTGGCTGCTAGTGCTGCATTGTTGGGTCACTTAGGATACCCAGCAACTGAGAGCTGCGAGCTGTCGGCCATGAGAAGTTTGCGGGAGGGGCCCCATAAGAACTTTTGCATCAGGGCCCATGAGCCTTTAGCAACGCCCCTGTAATAGGGGTATCAATAATGTGCCCACATTAATGTGAGATGATTCTCCTCATCCTGTGCCTGTATATACACATACAGCAAAGCTGACAAGTGAGCTACAGAAAATAGTCTATTGTGACTTCTCTAGTGGCCAGTGTGAAAACTGAAATGTTGAATGTTTTTTTGTTTTCTTTTTATGTTGATAGATGTACATTATAGCAAATAAAATTAAGTTTTAAAAAAATGTGTATAATAAAAACCTGATTTAATTGTAATTATCTGACGATACATTCCTATTAACGAACAACTAAAGATCCATGCGATCACAGTCACACGCTAGTTTGGACATGGGCACAGTTTGTGCCCCTGTTCTTTTAGTGTTTTTTTTTGTTTTTTTTAGTTAAACACGTTTTGTTTTTTTGAAGATTTACATTTTTTTTACTAGTTACATTTTATTTTAGGGTCATCATAGTGTGGAATCTACTTGCCAAGTAATTACTTGGATCAGCAGCACCTTTGATGCATACTCCGGATGTCACCCAAGTTTTGAGGATATTTTGACCTATCGTGAGAGCAGATACAGACCTTAGAAGGGTACTAACTGAAAATCCTAGTATCACATATCGTAGGAGTCAGAATCGACATGATATGATATGTTGGTATAAACCATCGGTCTAAGGGTATGTGCACACGACAACGCCAAATACGTCTGAAATTACGGAGCTGTTTTCAGGAGAATACAGCTCCTGAATTTCAGACATTTTTACAAGTGCACGCGTTTTTCCCGGCGTCTTTTACGGACGTAATTGAAGCTGTTCTTCATTGAAGTCAATGAAAAACGGCTCCAATTACGTCCCAAGAAGTGTCCTGCACGACCAGTTGTCCATTAAGATAAATCTAATATAGGTCATAACTCCGTCAAAAATCATTGTGTTTCTAAATAAAAAACACTGCTGTAATCTACATTACAGCGCCGATCACATTATGTACAAGATAGGGCACTTATTATGTGGTGACAGAGCCTCTTTAACATGCGGCCACTAACAGGCTGTTTGACAGCCGCACCGAACATGGTGCCGGCACAGTTGTTAGCTGCGTTGCGACCGTGTCAGGACCACTCCGTCTGGTCCTACCCTATAAGTTGTCAAACTAATTTTGACAAGTAGGTGAGCCACGCCCCAACCGTTGATCCGTGTACTAATTTTGACAGATGCCCCACCCCTATGGGGGTGGGTTATTGGTAAGCCACGACCCGACCTTTGATCCGTGTATTTGTGCCACGCACAAGCGACACCCTCCTGGGGCCGACTCAATGAATGTACCCAGATTTTGCGGTTCTAGCTCATCATTCTTTCTGGTCACTTCCGGTACTGCTTCGTATCGAAGGGCACGTAGAATGATTGTGATTGGTGCTCGCTGTAACAAAGATGCGATTGGTGCGTACTTCGATGTGGGCGTGTTCATGCATGTACAATGATTGTGATTGGTGCTCGCTGTAACAAAGATGCGATTGGTGCGTACTGCGATGTGGGCGTGTTCATTGAAATTATAAGTATGCTTGTGTGCATGACAGGGGTATATTTGAACACAATCGCATCTTTGTTACAGCGAGCACTGATCACAATCATTCTACGTGAGACTCACGCGATGACGCTGGTCTAGAGATGTCTAAAGGAGACAGCCTCACGCTGATCGGTCAGCGTCAGAGGCTCTCTGCTCGCTCCACCCATTGAGAATCGCAGCCGGCCAAACCCACCTGGCTATTGTGGGAAACAGCTCCTGATTTTCAGAAGTTTTTTAAGCCACTCACGTTTTTCGCTGCGTTTTTTATGGCCGTTTTTGGAGCTGCTTTTCTGTAGAGTCAATGAAAAACGGATCCAAAAACGGCTCAAGTGAAATGCACTTCTTTTTCGCGGGTGTTTTTTTTCACGCGGCTGTTTTTCAAATGTCCGCATAAAAAAGCGGCCAGTCGAACAGAATGCCGTATTTCCCATTCTGCTTCAGATTTTTTTCCCATTTCCGGCCCGAAAAACGGCAGAAAATAGCCCATGTGAACATACCCTAAGGGTAAGTTCACACGCAGTAGCAAAATAAAGCGTTTTTCGCTGCGTATTTTATGGTCGTTATTGGAGCTGTTTTTCAATGGAGTCAATGAAAAACGGCTCCAAAAACGTCCCAAGAAGTGACATGCACTTGTTTGACGCGGGCGTTTTTTTATGCGCTGACTTTTGACAGCGACACGTAAAATTACACCTCGTGGGAACAGAACATCGTAAAACCCATTGAAACCAATGGGCAGATGTGTGTAGGTGTAATGGAGCCGTTTTTTCAGGCGTAATTTGAGGCGTAAAATGCCCGAATTACGTCTGAAAACAGTGCATGTGAACATACCTTTACAGGGCTGATATGCCCTGTAACTGCTATGTAGCCACAGTTATAGTGGAAAATGATAGTGTAAAAAAAAATTATAATAAGGTTCACAAAGGTTTTATCTGAGCAATAGACCATAATTATGTAAAAAAAAAGCAAAAATAAATGAAATAAAAAATACACATAAAATATGCACCCAATAAAATAAATTTCCCCCGCCAATTATTGTCGTAGCGCTAGCCCTCACCTAATTACTCTGAAATAGACATATACTATATCAAAATTTACAGTAGACAATGACTAACACAAATAAAATGTTTATTTTAGGATATCACTATTATTACTAGAAAAAAAAAAGAGTGAAGGGCCTGTTCACATCAGCGTTCGCTTTCCGTTCAGGGGTTCGGTCTGAGGTTTCTGTCGGGTGAACCCCTCAACGGAAAGTCAAATGGAAACCTTCGCTTCTGTTTGCATCACCATTGATATCAATGGTGACGGAAACATTGCTAATGGTGACGGAAACATTGCTAATGGTTTCCGTTTGTCACCATTCCGGCAGGTTTCCGTTTTTGTGACGGAATCAATAGCACTGTCGCCTGCGCTATTGATTCCGTCGAAAAAACTGAAACCTGCCGGAATGGTGACAAACGGAAACCATTAGCAATGTTTCCGTCACCATTAGCAATGTTTCCGTCACCATTAGCAATGTTTCCGTCACCATTGATATTAATGGTGATGCAAACAGAAGCTAAGGTTTCCGTTTGACTTTCCGTTGAGGGGTTCTACGACGGAAACCTCAGACGGAACCCCTCAACGGAAAGCCAACACTGATGTGAACAGGCCCTTAGAGAGTAAAAAAAATCATGTATTTTTACTATTATTTTCTAACTACAAGCCTAAAAATTCTAAAAAAGCAAAAATTGTGCATGAAAATTATGAAAAAAGTTTCTGCATTGTTTACGAATAAACAGTGCAAAAATCACGTTGTTAGCCTAATAAAAAAATTGTAGTCGTTAACTAACACGCGCTGAAGCCTCTAAATAACCTGGTCCTGAGTCATTCATAAATATCATTATTATTGGAATCACAAGCTTAGCTAACATTTTAAAGGTGTTATCATTGCAAGAAAACTGCCCTACAGAGCACTTTGGCTGCACCTCTCTAGTTTGTGACTCATGTTCCTTTGTTTGTTACACATATTAACTTTTCTAGCACAAGCTGACACCTCTTGGCACATGCAAGTCAATCCTGCTCACTCTTCCAAGATTGAAAAGTAGAACTATTGTTCTCTTTGGCTAACACATATATATTGGACAAGAGCCTGATGCTGTACCCTGACTTAACATATCATGCGGACATATGTGGACTATATCCACATATGTGTCCCAATTTGTGTTATAAGACAAATGCATGTCAGCAAAAAATGCATGCCATCACTGAGGATTTTAAGGGCTCATTCACAGAAGCGTGTTCCGCGTCCGTGCGCTGTTCGTTTTAACAACAGACAGCACATTGACTCATGCAGGGACGTAACTAGGAAAGACTGGGCCCCATAGCAAACTCTTGACCGGGCCCTCCCCCCCGGGTGCCGCAAGCAGCCCCCCTTATAAATAGTGCCCCATCTAGAATGTGCCATACAGCCCCCCTGTAGACAGTGCTATATAGCCCCGCCTATAGACAGTGTCACACCCCATTTGTAGATAGTGCCCCCACCTCCCCCTTGTAGATAGTGCCATACAGCCCCCTGTAGAGTTTGCCATAAAGCCCCCACTGTATGTAGCGCTATACAGCTCCCACTGTATATAGTGCCACACAGCCCGCCTCCCTTGTATATAGTGCCACATAGCCCCCCTTAGTAGAAAGTGCAGCACAGCCCCCCCTTAGTAGAAAGTGTCACAAACAGACCCCTGTAGATTTCACCACACTCAGCCCCGTGTAGATAGAGCCACAGCCCTCCCAATTGTAAATAGTGCCATACAGCTCCCCCTTGTGTATAGTGCCACGCAGCTCCCCCTTGTGTATAGTGCCACACAGCTCCCCCTTTATGTATAGTGCCACACAGCCCCCCCCCTTGTGTACAAGGCAATGGCGCATTCGAGAAAGTTGTATCAGCCAGGGAGATGTCACTCAAACATGGAAAGTTGGGTTTGGAGTCAGGACTATGTGACCCTCTAATGAGTAATTAGCATATAGTGTGTGTCGTTTTAAAAGTGGATTTTAAGAATTTTGCTGCATCTGAAAAAAACATACAAGTTAATGTTTGGAAATATTGTCAGGTCATGTATTACCGCATGGTGGCGGTTCAAGGGGTTAAAGCTACCTGACTGATTCCCATTAAATATACAATGAATTGAGAACAATTCCATCTGCCCTGCAATTTTGTTATTATAAATATATCCTATATAACTACAGATCCAGAACCAAAATCTGACATATATACAGTACCATAACCAAGCTCAGTACATAAATACAGTACCACAACCAAGATTAGTACATAAATACAGCACTAGAACCAAGCTAAGTACATATATACAGCACCAGAACAAAGCTCAGTACATATATACAGCACTAGAATCAAGCTCAGTACATAAATACAGCACTAGAACAAAGCCCATACATATATACAGCACCAGAACAAACCTCAGTACATAAATACAGCACCAGAACCAACCTCAGTACTTAAATACATCCCCAGAACCAAGCTCAGTACATATATACAGCACCACAAAAAAACTCATTACATATATACACAGCACCAAAACCAATCTCATACGTATATACAGTACCAGAACCAAGCTCAGTACTTAAATACAGCACCAGAACCAACCTCAGTACTTAAATACATCCCCAGAACCAAGCTCAGTACATATATACAGCACCACAACAAAACTCATTACATATATACACAGCACCAAAACCAATCTCATATGTATATACAGTACCAGAACCAAGCTCAGTACTTACATACAGCATCAGAGCCAAGATCAGTACATATATACAGCACCAGAACAAATACAGCTCAATTTAGTGCCACCCCTGCTGTATAGGTTTGAACGGTGTAAAACTACAGCTCCCAGCATGGCCCGAACAATGGTGAGGATATGCTGGGAGATGCTGTTTAACAAAAAAAAAATCATATCATAATCATACCACCCATCATCTCGCTGCAGATCATACAGTGACTACAATACTGATTAGAGGCAGAATAAACATTTACATTAAGTGACTCACCGGTGACGTCTCAGATTCTAGTTCTTTTCTTGTCCAGACCTCTATGATGGATTTCAACCTGTCATGACCCATTTCTGCAGTTTTCCGCTCAGATGTCTTCAGCTTCTCACTTTTAAAACATTTCTGCACCTGTAAACAAAGTTAAAATTCTCAACACCTCTTGCACTTCTAACTATAATAGCGTCATACACTGTGTCCCTGATTATAATAGTACACTGTCACACACACACACCATGCCCCCTGTAGATGGTGCCCCCATAGCCACCGTGCTGCCCTACATATAGCTTCCCCTATAGGTAGTGCTCCACGTATAGCCCACCTCTGTAGACAGTGCCCTACATATAGCGACCCTGTTACTAGTGCCCCACAGGTAACCCACCCCTGTATATAGTGTCCCTCATATAGCATATCCCTATAGAAAGTGCCCTAAAAAATAGCTCCCCTATAGATAGTGCTCCCCTATAGATAGTGGCTTCTACCGCGGTAGTTACGCCACTGGACTCATGCAATCTAATGAAGCTATTCACACATCGGTGTTATCCGTGTTTACGGATCGGACTCGCCCATTGAAGTCAATGGTTGCGTGAAAAAAAGGACAGCACACGGATGACATTTGTGTGCTGTGTGTTTTTCATGCACTGATGCTAAGGAAATTAGAAATAAAAAATATTAATAATTCTTGCAGACCAGCATGGACAAGCTAGTGGAGAAGTTGGAGGCAGATTGTACCATCCAGATTGCGTTGTTAAAAAGCCATGCCAAGTTCCATTGATGTGGAAAAACTCATAACTTTGGTGCTGCAGTGGCCAGAGTTATGGGATACCAGGGTGGATGCATATCATGACCGCATCAAGAAAGATGCATTATGGGAGCCCATAGCAAAAGGCATGTTCCTGCAGCAGTGGTCCAGTGCGAGCCCTGCAAAAAAATCTAAAATTGGTAAGTGCAACGATAGTGGTGCCGCTATCTTTACAATATTTTATAAAGATGCACCCTTTATACATTCCTGTCATGTGGCCCTGGTAGAACAAGTATTAGCGGTAACAAATATTTCAGTCCTTTATGCCATTTGCCCCTGGTCCCCTGATAGAGCTGGTGTCACCGTAAAAATTACCCCTCTAATGCATTCATGACATGTTGGCCTTGTGAGCAGGTTTTACCATATAATAGCCCCTTACCCATTAGATAACTATAAATATATATATTTTTTGCAACAGTGGATTATCTGAAGGTACGCTGGTGAAGCAGTAGGGACCAATATAGACGTGAGATGACAGGGAAAAGTGGTTCTGCATTGTCCAAAAAAAAAAGACCTTATCTGTTCACCAAGCAGCTTGGTTTACTGCGACGAGTTTTAGAACTTGGGCCGTAAGTATCAAAAATAAAAATATATATATATTTGTTTTAAAAACGTGTAATATAGTGCAAATATAATTCTTTTTTTTTTCAATAGCTCTAGAGGAGGATGAGGAGGAGGAGAGTTAAGAGTTGGAGGTGGGCACTCCGGATAACTCAGCCTAATAACAACCAATTCAGGATGTTCCAACCAATCCATCTGGCCACAGTGTCTAATGCCCTCCCTCAGCCGAAAATACTGCGCCTTCACGGACTGCCAGCAAGAGAAAAAGAGTGCAACCCTCTGCTGTGAGCCAGGTTAACTCCAGGTATTGGAGTACCTAAATAGAAGCATACCAGAGGATGAGGTGGACACTTTTACCCGTACTATTGCTCCGTATTTGTGCCTCATTCCACAGGTTCCTTCAGAACTGAGGCAGCTATTTTAATTTTATTGGAGGCCACCATCCTCTACTGATCTAAATTTTTGTTTAAATGTGTATATATTTTGTTTATGTACAGCTAAATTTTTGTGCTGCAGTTTTGCACTTTTTCATGAAAAACATTTTTGGGGATAAATTTATGTTGAGATCCAAATAATTGTGTTGCTTTTTTCAAGAATGGCATCGGGTGGTGGTTGGGCAAGAATTTTGCCTCGATTTATGGAGAAATCATGGAACTATTGTGGTTATTGTCTGTAGCACATCACATGTAGATGTACTATAGACCTTTATTTCATTGTGTACACATTAAAAGGCCAATCAGCATGTTGTTTGGCGCTGTTGTCAAAATGGTTTAAAATGGTGGTACATAGTTCAAACGACTGTTTAAATGCAAAATTATTTCATGCTGAATTAATGAATTGACACTTGATTTTTCAAATAAACATAATCTGAATCCTGCAAAGGGACCACACTTTATCTACACATTGGGCATACACTACAAGTGGCATGACCATGGTGCTATTTACTGCACAGCGGCTATGTGAAGGCCAGCCTATGGGGAATCAGCCATTTGTGTTGGAAGTGAATAAAAAAAGAAAAAAGAAAAGCCACACTATAAGGGTATGTGCACACGTAATGACCAAAAACGTCTGAAAATACAGAGCTGTTTTCAAGGGAAAACAGCCCCTGATTTTCAGACGTTTTTTGAGCAACTCGCATTTTTCGCGGCATTTTTCGCGCCGTTTTCGCAGCGTTTTTTACGTCTGTTTTTGGAGCTGTTTTCATTGGAGTCTATGAGAAAACAGCTCCAAAAACGTCCAAAGAAGTGTCCTGCACTTCTTTTTACGAGGCGTAATTTTACGCGTCGTAATTGCCGTACGACGCGTAAAATTACGCGTCGTGGGAACAATACAGCGTTATACCCATAGAAAGTAATGGCCAGATGTTTGACAACGTATTTGAGACGTATTTTCAGACGTAAAACGAGGCAAAAAACGCCTCGTATACGTCTGAAAATAGGTCGTGTGAACCCAGCCTAACACTTTCATTTTTGAAGATAGTTATTAAAAATAAAAAATATACTTACCTAGTAGATAAAAATAAGTTATTAGTTGATATCTAGGTCAAAATATTACAATGTTTGAAATACAACTAAAAATGTTTGAAATACAGCTTGTATAAAGTGCAAGCAAAAACACGTTAAGAATTTTGACCTAAATATGAAAGCTCGCAACCCGCGTCAAGGTTCCTCATTGTTTTGGGAGTCCCTACACTAACCAAGCAAAACGAAAACATTGTAAACTAACTGCAAATCTGGATGTATACACAAAAAATCAAACTGGACACATAGCATCTCTAGCGGATAGAGTCCTTCTACCAGGGCACTGCTCCCTCAGGGCTCATAAAAAAAGACTGCAAATAATTTCCGGATTCTGAGCCCAGATGTTTCTGGTCTTCCTTACAATGTCTCATTAATTGTAAATGATCCAGTTTCCATGTGTTGCTCCACGTCACCATCAAGATTTAAATCATACATCCGGGTAAAGCCCTTATGAGCCAATAGTTGAATATGCGCCTCCTGTCGTCCAAACCACGCCTGGGTAAGGAGTGCATACAGGGCCGTACCTACCATGAGGCGAGTTGAGCCTCTGGCTTCAGGCGGCACACTGCAGAGTCTCAGAGGGGGCGGCATTACAGAGCTGCTGGCCCATGTTTCCACCACTTTTCAGCAGCCGCAAGATGTGCTGCCTCCTTAAGAGAACATTTCTCATGTGCCACCTTAATAGCCCCCCCCCCCCCGACTTCCCCCCCTGCTCTCCACTCTTCTGTCCCTATTGTAAGATGATAACATGAGCCTGCTCAGTGTCGGGACGGAGGGTGGCGCACAGCGTGTCTGCACTGCACTGCTGCCGGCATGTAGAGGCTGAGGGGAAATCCTGCCATGGACTCACCGATCCATATAGGCAGCATCCTGCACGAAAGGTAATGTAATGTGAATGTGTAGTGTGTACTGTATGTGTAATGTATGTGTGTATGTATATATATATATATATATATATATATATATATATATATATGTGAGGACGTAATGTATGTACTGTATGTTTATACTTGTGTGTATGTATGTACAGTAAGGCCTCACGCACACAACCGTTTATTTGCGACCATAATTGATACGCATATTTGCGGATAAATTGCGAATCCATTCATTTCTATGGCCCTATGCACACGAACGTAGTTTACACGGATCCGTGTGTTTCGTTTTAGCGATCAGGGGGTGCTAAGTGCTCAGACCCCCAATGATCAAAACTTCTGACATTTTACTATGGCATATCAAAGGTTTTTTTTACAGTTTAATTACACTTTAAAGGAAAGTTATTTTTTTATGTGTTTTAATTATGAGCCTATTTTTTCTAACTATTTTATTCCATAATGTAACTGTATTTATTCATATGTTTGTACTAATAAAGATGGGGCAGCCATCTTTATTAGCACCTGTGTATATGTTTCTGCATGACACATACACACGTGCTATATGGCGCACCCAGGGCATAGGGTCGGCTACCATTCCTACTTTCCTATCTCCTGCTGGAGCCGTTCTAGCTTTGAACTGTAGTTGTCCGTCAATTGAAATGAATTGCCAGGCCCTGCCTGCTGTGAATGCAGGTCACTGTCAATTCATTTGAATTGCCACCTCCTTCTGCCCCACACCCATAAGGCCTTATTCACACGACAGGTCATTTTCAGAACAATGGTGTTCTATGGGTGTATTTACACGGCCGTTTTTTAAAAGCCTGTGAATAATGGCCATCAAAAAATAAGACACGTCCTATTTTTGGCCGTTTTAACGGCCTGACAGCCCCCATAGAAGTCAATAGATCAGTTTTTAACGGCTGTCAATACATGTAACAACCGTTAAAAACGGATCTGTGACATGGGGATTTGCAAGGGAACTACTAGTTCCCTTGCTGGCTATCGGCGGCGCGATGACATACTCACCGATGCAGACACTCACCGATGCAGCGATGTCTTCTTCTGGTGTGGTCGCTAGTCTCACGGGTTCTACAGGGGGTCGCTAGTCTCAGGGGATCTGCAAAGGCGGCGCGATGACGTCATGTGTGGCATCAAATCGAGGAGGGCAGTGTGGCATCATATACAGGGAGGTGTGTGGCATCATATACAGGGAGGTGTGTGGCATCATATACAGGGAGGTGTGTGGCATCATATACAGGGAGGCTGTGTGGCATCATATACAGGGAGGCTGTGTGGCATCATATACAGGGGGCTGTGTGGCATCATATACACGGAGGTGTATGGCACCATATACAGGGAGGTGTGTGGCATCATATACAGGGAGGTGTGTGGCATCATATACAGGGGGCTATGTGGCATCATATACATGGTGGCTTTGTGGCATCATATATATAAAAACCTAAATCAAAAGCACTTCAGGAACACTTGAACTGTTTGATTTTCAAGAAATTATTTTTAATTCCAAAATTAATGACATAGAGTAATTTTTTTCAACGCAAGCGATAATACAATTTTTCAACGTTACGGCCCAACCAAGGCCTTTCTCACAATCGCTGCATATGGTTTAGGAAGGTGTAGCATAGGCATTTTCTGGTGCACAGGACCTCCCAGATGCGTCAGAATTATTAATAACGATTAATATTTCTGCCGGATCTCTATTTCCTGTGTGCCACAATAAGAACTACAGTTCATTGACCTCTAGTTTCTATTGCAGCGCAGGGGAGAAGAAAGAAGACAGAAGACTGCAGTAGGTGAATATAAGTATTTTTTTTTTTCATACTGGTTATGTTTTGTTTTGCTGGTTCCGCTGGACCATTTATACAATGTCTTGGATTCGTTGGATTACTTCGATGATCTACATTTTTTTTTTAATAAAATGGTCAGAGGGTTATGTGAGGAAATGTTTATTTCAATTTAAAAAAAATGTTTATGTTTTTTTTATTATACTTTATTACCGTCTTCGTAATAGCCGCTGTCTGACAGCATCCATTACTAAGGCTGGGGCAGTAAAAAGGCTAGCACCAACCTCCCATTATTACCCCAGTACCCACCGCTATCAGCGGTACCAAGAAGATCCGGGTACGATCCAGGACCCGACCATCTGAAGGGATGACAGTGCCCGGCCGTCACTTTAGATCTTTAGATGTTCAGGTATTGGATCGTACCCGGCTCTTCCCGGTACCCCTGGCGGCATTGGGTACCGGGGTAATAATGGGAGGTTGATGCTAGCGTTTTTACTGGTTAACAGTAAGCCCGCGTAAAAAACGCCCCATCGGAACAGAACGCCGTTTTCCCATTGAAAACAATGGGCAGATGTTTGGAAGCATTCTGCTTCCGATTTTTCGGCCGTTTTTCGGGCCATTTACGGCCGGAAAGATGACCGAAAACACTCCATGTGAACATACCCTAACCCTTTCCCTGCAGACTCAGGTACATATACATCATCAGCGGTAGAAAATTCCCACTGCTAACATGCCCTGCAGACTCAGGTACATATACATCATCGGCGGTAGAAAATTCCCACTGCTAACATGCCGTACATGTGCATTATTGTGATTTTTACGGCAAAACAGCTGTGCCCTTATGATCACCAGTAGGAGTTTTGCTGTGAAGGACAGCCACACACTCACAGTAAGGGTATGAACACACACACAGTGTGTCAGGGCTGATCCGCTCCGTCAAGCTGCGCAGCGTATCCACCCTGAACACTGCAGGGAATGGCGTCCGTAAAATCACATCACATTGTAGTGCGTTTTTCCGGGGGAATTTCTGCTGCGTAAAGCAGCGCCGGAAAAATAAACAAAAGTTCATACTTAGGGTATGTTCACACGGCCTATTTTCAGACGTCATTTGGGCGTTTTACGCCTCGAATTACGCCTGAAAAGACGGCTCCATTACGCCTGCAAACATCTGCCCATTGCCGCCCAAAAGACGGCGCGTAAAAAGACGGCCACGTCAAAGATGTGCATGTCACTTTTTTGGACGTTTTTGGAGTCGTTTTTAATTGACTCCATTGAAAAACAGCTCCAATTACGTCCGTAATGGACACAGTGAAAAGCGCGAGTACTTGCAAAAACGTCTGAAATTCAGGAGCTGTTTTCGTCTGAAAACAGCTCTGTAATTTCAGACATATTTTGCATTTGCGTGTGAACATACCTTAACCCTTTCCCTCTTCTCTGTGCGTAGTCCGGCCTCCTGGGTTGACGTTGCAGGTTATGTGACCGCTGCAGCAGTCACGGGATGAAACGTCATACCAGGAGGCCGGACTGAAGAAGAAGCAGGGAACTCTGGGTAAGTATAACTTTATTTTATTTTTTCTTACTTGTGATTTTTGCGGCAAATGTCGCAACACACACCACTTTGTTGCAGGTTTAAGCAACCCATTGAATTCAATGGGAAAACCCCGGCATCTTTCCGCAGTGTGGGGACGAGATTTGTTGAAATCTGAACCACACTGCTGCTACTGTAATACGCTGCGGATTTTCCGCAATTAATCCGTTGCGGAAAATACGCAGTGTTTACGCTGTGTGTGTTCCTACCCTAAAGGCCAGGATGGGCAAAAACTCCATTCCTCACCATTTAACCCTAAAGCACTGTAATCAGTACTCTTTGTGGTTCGGACTGACAAATACTAACAGCCTAATAAAGGCCCTACCATAGGTATACCTATATTTAAAATGCTCAGGCAGCAATGTTCTGTAATATGGACATATGACAGTGCATTATGGATTTAATTTTTTTAAAATTTAAAGTCGCCTAATAGGACTATATCTATCTATCTATATATATATATATATATATATATATATATATATATATATATATATATAATCAAGCAAATAGTAGGAGCAGCACAGTGTGAAAAACCAAAAACGGCTGGTGCTGGCTTCAGATATCAAGGAGTGACGTACTCCCCATGAATATACCAAAAATAGAGCCCAGAAGCAGCACTCAATAGCAAAAAAAATGAATTTATTCATCAAGCTTGAAAATGCTTCCATGGAGGAAGTGAAACGTTGCTGTGTTGGGTGAATAAATTCATTTTTTTTGCTATTGAGTGCTGCTTCTGGGCTCTATTTTTGGTACATATACAGGGGCGTAGCTAAAGGCTCATGGGCCCCGATGCAATAGTTCTTATTGGGCCCCCCCCCCCCGCAAACTTCTCATGGCTTTCAGCTGCATCGCTGGGTCTCCTAAGTGACCCAACAATGCAGCAGTAGCAGCCACGGGCGTCACTAAGTGCTTAAAATGTCAGGGGAAATAGTCCCAATACATATGTGTCCGCCCAAAAAAAATGTGTGTATAGGAGACAGCATAGCATATCTATAGCACTATGACCCTATAAACTATGGATAGGATTAGATACATTGACTCAGCAGACAGTATCACACATGATAGGATTAGATACAGTGGCTGAGCAGACAGTATCACACATGATAGGATTAGATGCAGTGGCCCAGCAGACAGTGTCACACATGATAGGATCAGATACACAGCTCAGCAGACAGTATCACACATGATAGGATTAGATACAATGACTCAGCAGACAGTATCACACATGATAGGATTAGATACAATGACTCAGCAGACATTATTACACATGATAGGATTAGAGATAGGGCCCAGCAGACAGTATCACACATGATAGGATTAGATACAGTGGCTCAGCAGACAGTATCACACATGATTGGATTAGATATAGGGCCCAGCAGACAGTATCACACATGATTGGATTAGATACAGGACTCAGCTCGCTGACATTGTGGCTCCAGCGCTGGACCCAGGAAAGGTAAGAATAATAATTTTGCTTCTTTATGTGTTACTGATTATTTTTGTGTGTTTGTGTTTTTTTACAGGTTCGGTTGTTGGACTTCGGATACAAGGACCTCAATGACGGCGTTTTTTTATTCTCAATAAAATGGTTAATGGGGGTTGTGTTTTTTTATTTCAATAAAATATTTTTTCTATGTGCTTGTATCTTTTTAAACTTTATTATCACCACCTTAGTAATGGCCGCCGGCTGATTGACAACCTCCATTACTAAGGCGGGGCTTAATGTTAGCAGGTGCAGAGCCTAACACAAACCCCCATTATTATCCCGGTACCCACCGCCACCAGGGGTACTGGGAAGAGCCGGGTACGAACCAGTACCCGACCATCTGTAGTGACGGACAGGCACCGGGGCGGCCGCAGGCTGGTAGTATTAGGCTGGGGAAGGCCAAAACCAGTGGCACCTACCACCCTGGTAATGCTGCCTGCTGCTGCTGTGTTGTATCTGGCTGTTTATGAAAATTGAGGGGGGGGCCCGACATCGTTCTTTCCAGTTATTTTTAATTTGTATTTTTTTAAATGACGTGGGGTCCCCCCCATTTTTTATAACCAGCCAGATACAATAAAGCAGCAGCAGCCTAGCATTACCAGGGTGGGAAGGGCCACTGTTTTTGGCCTTTCCCCTCCTGATAATACCAGCCTGCGGCCGCCCCAGTGTCCGACCATCACTACAGATGGTCATGTACTGGATGGTATCCGGCTCTTCCCAGCACCCCTGGTGGCGGTGGTACCGGGGTAATAAAGGGGGTTAGTGTTAGCCTCTGCACCGGCTAACACTAAGCCCCGCCTTAGCAATGGATGCTGTCAATCAGCCGGCGGCCATTACTAAGGCGGTAGTAATATAGTTTAAAAAAAAACACAAAGACATAGAAAAAATATTTTATTGAAATAAAAAAAAAAACACACAACCCTCATTAACCATTTTATTAATAATAAATCCGACGTAGTCCACCTGTAAGAAGACACACAAAAAAAACGATTAGTAACACATATTAGGCTTAGATACACGGGCCCATGTGTGATACTGTCTGTGGGACCCTGTATCTAAGCCTTCCACAAGGTAGGCTTAGATACAGGGTCCAGCAGACAGTAATCTTATACAGTATAAGATTACTGTGTGCTGGGACCCTGTATCTAAGCCTACAGTGTGGTAGGCTTATATACAGGGCCCATCAGACAGGATCACACTTGGGCCATGTATCTAAGCCTACCATGTGATTGGATTAGATACAGGGCCCAGCAGACAGCATCACACAATCTGTGATCCTGTCTAATGGGCCCTCTAAGCCTGCAACATCGTAGGCTTAAATGGGTTGTGCAGTCCCTAAACATTGATGGCCTATCCTCAGCATAGACCACCAATAGCTGATGTGTCGGGGTCCGTCTCCCGGGACCCGCCAATCAGCTGTTTTGAAGGGGCCGCAGCACTCGTACGAGAGCTGCTTCCCCTTCATTTCACTACTCGCTCACACTGTGAATCGCCGACACCGATTCACAGTGTGATCGGAATGAAGTGACCGGAATGAAGGGGAAGCAGCTCTCGTACGAGTGCTGCGGCCCCTTCAAAACAGCTGATTGGCAGGTCCCGGGAGTCGGACCCCGCTAGTCAGCTTTACTAGTCAGGGCAACTAATCCTACCTTCCTCTTCAGACGCGGCGGAGGTCCTGTCCTCTCGATGTTGTGCGTGGCGCATAGCGCTGTGACGTCATGCGCTGCGCACAGCGCTTGACGTCAGGACCTCCGCTGCGATCTGGAACCAGGAAGGTAAGTACAGTCTGTTACTATAGTAACAGGGGCCCGCGGCCCGAGTTACTATAGTAACTTTTTATTGATGTGGTGCGGGGGGCTGTGTGCGGGGGGGCCCCTGGCTTCGGGGCCCGGTTTGCGACCGCTGCGACCCCTATAGCTACGCCAGTGTGTGTATGTATATATATATATATATATATATATATATATATATATATATATAAATAAACCATTCTAAAAACTTATATTGCAACACAAAAAGACCAACATTTTTTAAATAAAAACATTTTATTTAATAAAAGTCAATAAACAGGTAACATATACATATTAGCCATCTCCATCCTTGTAATGACCTGTACAATTCTTATGTAAGAAAAAGTCATGGCCTCTATTAACCATATCTCCCAACTTTCAAGTATCGCAAAGAGGGACAGCCGATGCGGCCCTTGACAGTGATCTAAACATTCTACAAACTTCTGACATGTCATAGTAACATGTCAGAAGTTTTGATTGGTGGGGGTCTGAGCACTGAGACCCCCACTAATCGCTAAATCGAAGCGGCAGAAGCACACTTGTGAGCGCTCAGCTGTTTCATTTCTGTTCGGCTTTTTCCGGAAAGCCGATGTAGCGGAGTACGGACTCATAGACATTATATTAAACCCGATACATTGATTTCCGGAAAAAGCCGAACAGAAATGCAACAGTTAAGCGCTCACACGAGGGCTTCTGTCACTTCGTTTTAGCGATTCATGGGGGTCTCAGTGCTCGGACCCCCACCAATCAAAACTTCTGACATGTCACTATGACATGTCAGAAGTTTGTGGAACGTTTAGTTACACTTTGAGGGCTTATTCAGACGAACGGGATATATGTCCGTGCAACGCGCGTGATTTTCACGCGCGTAGCACGGACCTATATTAGTCTATGGGGCCGTGCAGACAGTTGCGTGATTTTTACGCAGCGTGAGTCCGCTGCGAAAAAGTCACGACATGTCCATTCTTTGTGCGTATTTCGTGCATCACGCACCCATTGAAGTCAATGGGTGCTTGAAAATCTTGCGCACCACACGGAAGCACTTCCGTGGGACGAGCGTGATTCGCGCAACAGCTGTCAAACTATGAATGAAAACAGAAAAGCACCACGTGCTTTTCTGTTTACAAACATCCAAACGGAGTGTCATAATGATGGTGGCTGCGCGAAAATCACGCAGCCGCGCATCATTCGGGGCAGACACAAGGAGCTGTTAAGTACCTTTTGCGCACGCAAAACGCAGCGTTTTTTGCGTGCGCAAAACGCACACGCTCGTGTGAATCCGGCCTTAAGTAGCTCTGAGCCTGGGGAGTCCTCTGTACTAATGGTGAAGCAGGGAGCTGACGGTTCCCTGCGTCACCATTGGGTTCAACTGTATCTGTGTTCTGAGGACGCAAATACAGTTGACACTGGGAGTCCGGGAGATACCACCGGCCGCCTGGGACAGAGGGACATCGCCCAAAATCCGGGACTATCCCGCTGAATCCGGGACGATTGGGAAGTATGTATTAACATTAACGGTGATTGCGGTAAAAGCACGCAAAACAATGGCAGAGTTGCTTTTTTTTTAATGTACTGTACTCTTTTATGTGCCATTATAGAAAAATTTATATTAACCCCTTAGTGTCTAAGCTTGTTTTGGCCTTGTGGACACAGGCGATTTTTGCAAATCTGACGTGTTACTTTATGAGGTAATAACTCCGGAATGCTTTTACCTATCCAAGCGATTCTGAGATTGTTTTCTCATGACATGTTGTACTTTATGATACTGAAAAAATTTGGTCGTTAAATTGAATATTTATTTGTAAAAAACACCACAATTTTGAGAAAATTTCCAAAAATCTACATTTTTCAAAATTTTTATGTATCTGCTTGAAAAGCAGATTGTAATACCACACAAAATAGTTACTAGTTTACATTTCCCATATGCCTACTTTATGTTTGCATCGTTTTTTGAATGTCCTTTTATTTTTCTAGGACCTTACAAGGCTTAGAACTTTAGCTGCAATTTCTCACATTTTCAAGAAAATTTCAAAAGGCTGTTTTTTCAGGGACCAGTTCAGTTCTGAAGTGGTTTTGAGGGCCTTATATATTAGAAAGTCCACATAAATCACCCCATTTTAAAAACTGCACCCCTCAAAGTATTCAAAACAGCATTCAGAAATTATTTTAACTCTTTAGGTGTTTCACTGGAAATAAAGCAAAATAAAGGTGAAATTTACAAATTTCATTTTTTTTTTTACGAAATTCATTTGTAATACAGTTTTTTCTGTAACACAGAAGGTTTTACGAGAGAAACGCAACTCAATATTTATTTCCCTGATTCTGCCGTTTTTAGAAATATCTGGCCCTAGGGCGTTCTCTACGGGGGGATGTATGGCGCTATCTACAGGGGGGGCTGTATGGCGTTATCTACAGGGGGGCTGTATGGCGTTATCTACAGGAGGGCTATATGGCGTTATCTACAGGGGGGGCTGTATGGCGTTATCTACAGGGGGGGCTGTATGGCGTTATCTACAGAGGGGGCTGTATGGCGTTATCTACAGGGGGGCTGTATGGCGTTATCTACAGGGGGCTGTATGGAGTTATCTACAGAGGGGCTGTATGGCGTTCTCTACAATGGGGGCTGTATGGCGTTATCTACAGAGGGGGCTGTATGGCGTTATCTACAGAGGGGGCTGTATGGCGTTCTCTACAGGGGGGGCTGTATGGCGTTCTCTACAGTGGGGGCTGTATGGCGTTATCTACAGGGGGGCTGTATGGCGTTATCTACAGGGGGGGCTGTATGGCGTTATCTACAGAGGGGCTGTATGGCGTTCTCTACAGTGGGGGCTGTATGGCGTTATCTACAGAGGGGGCTGTATGGCGTTCTCTACAGGGGGGGCTGTATGGCGTTCTCTACAGTGGGGGCTGTATGGCGTTATCTACAGGGGGGCTGTATGGCGTTATCTACAGGGGGCTGTATGGCGTTATCTACAGAGGGGGCTGTATGGCGTTATCTACAGAGGGGGCTGTATGGCGTTATCTACAGAGGGGGCTGTATGGCGTTATCTACAGAGGGGGCTGTATGGCGTTCCCTACAGGGGGGCTGTATGGCGTTCCCTACAGGGGGGGCTGTATGGCGTTCCCTACAGGGGGGGCTGTATGGCGTTCTCTACAGTGGGGGCTGTATGGCATTATCTACAGAGGGGGCTGTATGGCGTTATCTACAGAGGGGACTGTATGGCGTTCTCTACAGGGGGGCTGTATGGCGTTCTCTACAGGGGGGCTGTATGGTGTTATCTACAGAGGGGGCTGTATGGCGCTAACGCCATACAGCCCCCCCTGTAGAGAACGCCATACAGCCCCCGCTGTAGAGAACGCCATACAGCCCACCCCTGTAGAGAACACCATACAGCACCCCCCTGTAGGGAACGCCATACAGCCCCCCCCCCCTGTAGGGAACGCCATACAACCCCCCCCTGTAGAGAATGCCATACAGCCCCCCCCTGTAGGGAACGCCATACAGCGTCCCCCCTCCCAAAAAAATGCGACCTACAGTGTGTCCTACAAAAGACATGTATCCCCTCTCCACAGGATAGGGGATACATGTATGATCACTGGCAGCGATAAGGAGAATGGGGGACTGAAAGTCCCCCAAGTTCTCCATGACTAACCACTGACTTCCGGCGTCTGCACAGCTCAATAAAAATGAAAGGAGCGCTGGTCAAGTCCGAGGTTTGTGATGGAGAACTTCAGGGGACTTTCAGTCCCCCGTTCTCCCTATCGCTGCCAGCGATCACACATGTATCCCCTATCCTGTGGATAGGGGATACATGTCTTTTGTTTAATGGCAGAGCGGGGAGATACCTCCCTGCTCTGCCATAGTGTTCAGTGGCGTCCCGCTGTAGCAGCCATAGCGGCTGCTAGCGGAGCCTCCGGCCTTGGTGGGGGTCCGTGCTGGCGGGCGACACGGGCCCCCTCATGCCGCGGGCCCCGTAGCAGCCGCTACGACTGCTACGGCGGTAGTTACGCCACTGGGCACATGTGAGGCCTATTTTGGTGATTTTCGCAGCATTAGTCTACAATGGCAGGGCTCTGGGGTCAAATAGTAAAACAAACCCCCAAGTAGTGACCCCCATTTTTGAAACTGCACCCCTGAAGGCATTTTATTAAGGGGTGTAGTGAGCATTTTGACCACACAGGTTTTGTTTTTCTATTAGAAATGAGTGCTCAGTGGATGGTGTAAAGGGAAAATTGCAAATTTCCACAGTTATGTGCCATTTTAGTGCACAATATGTTGTACCCAGTTTGTGCCACTGAAGACAAATACCTCAAACTGTTAAGCGGGTTCTCCCGGGGTTGGGCGATGCCATATATGTGGACTTAAACTGCTGTTTGGGCACGCTGCAAGGCTCAGAAGGGAGGGAGAGCCATTTTTCTTTTGGAGCGCAGATTTTGCTTTGTGGTAGATTTGTTTGGGGTTTTGCTGGTATTTCAGTTTATAATGTGGGGGCATATGTAATCTGTGCGAGTACATCAGGGCATAATAAGAGGGTATAATAATGGGGTAAATAAATAATATTTCTTAGATCTGTGGCCAGTGTTGCATTGATAAATGGTGCCAGATGTTATCCACTTTTGGATACTCTGCAGATTTTGCGTCGCCATATTCTGAGAGCCAGAACTTCTTTATTTTTTCTCCACTGGAGCTGTGTGAGGGCTTATTTGTTGCGGTACCATCTGTAGATTTCATTGGTACCATTTTGTGGTACATGCGATTTTTTTATCACGTTTTATTTAATTTTTTTTGGCAAGCAAGGTGACCAAAAACCAGCACTTCTGATGTATTTTATTCTTTTTTTTTAACGGCGTTCACCATGCGCTATGAATGACAATTTTACGTTATTCTGCGGGTCGGTACGATTATGGCGATACCGAATGTATATAGTTTCTCTTATGTTTTGCAGCATCTGCGCAATGAAATCACTTTTGTTTCAAATAATTAATTTTTTGTGTCACCATATTCTGAGAGCCATAACTTTTTTATTTTTCTGTCCAAAAAGCTGTGGGAGGTCTTGTTTTTTGCGGGACCGGCTGCAATTTTTAATGGTATAATTTTGGGGTACATGCCACTTTTAGATCCCTTTTTTTATTCTGTTTTGCGAAGGGTAGTGACTAACAAACAGCGATTCTGGAATAGTTTTTTATTAAAAAAAATTTACGGTGTTCACCGTGCGGATAAAATAGCGTGATATTTTTATAGTTCGGGTCATTACGGACGCGGGGATACCACATATGTGTACTTTTTTTAATGTATTTCATTTTTTCCCCAAAATAAAAGACTTATTATAGGAAAAAAGTTATAGTATTTTTTAACATGAAACTTATTATTTTTTACTTTTTTACAACATTTTTATTAACTTGTTTAAACTTTTTTTTTGTCCTACTAGGGAACTTGAAGGCATGAAGCCCTGATCGCTATTCTAATACACTGCACTACCTACATAGTGCAGTGAATTAGAGCTGTCAGCTATTCAATGACAGCAAGCCTATTAGGCTTCGTCTCCCGGCAGGGCCTAACAGGTTTCCGTACTAGGAAGTGATTGTTAGTCTATGGTTGCCATAGCAACCATCGGAACCCCCGCGGGTGCCGATTGTTGCCATTAGTAACCATAGGGTGCGTTCTAATCACTTAGATGCAGTGATAGCTGCATCTAAGGGGTTAATCGGCCGGATCGGAGCCTAGCTCCGGTTCTGGCCATTAGAGCACGATGTCAGCTGTGACAAACAGCTGACACCTGCGCCAACGATCCTTGTTGCCGACAGGCTAGAAGACACTTCGATGCAGCAATCGCTGTATCTAAGGAGTTAATCAGCCTAGCTCCGGTCCTGGCCGTTACAGCGGGGTGTATAATACACCACCTCATGGAGCTGTAATTGGGCAGTCTGCTGTGACTGACCAATCACAGTGATCGCTGGCAGGAGACCGCAGTGATTGGTCCCCTGCCGTCTTACTGTGCCGAACAACTGTCATAAACAGTTGACGGCACAGTTCTGTCACCCTGTCCTTTGACAGGATGACAGCTTTTAGCCAGGATGCACCGGTATGTCCCGGTGCCTTAAAGCACAGCAATACAGGATGTACCGGTGTGTCCTGGTGCGGTAAGGGGTTAATTAAACGCTACCATATATGTACCAGAAAGTAGTACCTTAAAATATATAAATTGTCCCACAAAAAATAAGGCCTCAAATAGCTATGTAGTCTTAAAAATAAAAAAGTTATGTTAATGTTATATGAGAAGGCAAACACAAAAACCCTTGGTGACGGCTGAGCTTTGTGGTGTTTCAGTATTTTGTAAATGTGTTGTTATAAGTATTTTCCCAATGTTTTAGCTACAAATACAGATCCATAATACAGATGTCACACGCATCGAACAAACTTTATTGCTTTTCCGTGTGCAAATCCACATGGGAAAATCTTCCGCATTATCGCTATGTGTGGACCTAGTGTATAATGATAGTTTATGCAACTCAAATGACAGGGACGTGAAAGAGTGGTATGGATAATAATTAAATATGGATAATAATTCAAATAATGTAGTCTCCATTCCTGCTGCACACTTCCACGTATGTCTAGATGTGTTTAGCCCTCTGTTGGCTATATGTTGAATCCAAACATTGCTTTAACAAAGAGTTAAGAGTAGGCTTTACCTATGATCAGGTTACACCTGTTCACTTCCTTGCCACTAGGATACACAGACGTGTCTGAAAGTATTTGTCAAACAACTGCCAGACTATAACCTGTCTTTATCATGGCTGAGTCTCGCTGTGTCCCCTTGCTGCTGCTTCTGCTCTTGCTGAGTATCCATAAAGGTAAAAATGATCTCTTGCATCTGTAAAGTGTTTTTTGCAAATGATAGAAAAGTTTGGGTTATGAGTTTGTCTTTGTTTGTTGTACATTTTGGCAGAATATAGTTCCATGCTAAGTTTTTTCCGTAAATACATTTTGTTTTTCTTGTTATTAATTAACTAACTGTAGCAATGTTATTTTCCTAGCAATGATTATCATAAAAAATATGCACGTCACTTAAATGAATTGTCTACAAGAGTCAGGTCTTAACATAGATATAACAAAGCACAAAATAGGCAAGTTTTTACAACTACTAGCACAAGATTTTGTACAATTCTGCTATGATATAGCTCTAAGGCGAGTCAGGGTTGGGACCCAGTTGATACGCTACGCACTCCTCAAAGATAACAAGTGTAAATATTGTTTCACTTTGAATAAGAACTTCTCACTCCAGATGGCAAACTTTATGGCAGCTAATACACAAACATTGTTCCACTGTAATACCACAGGATTATTGCAGCGTTTTATATTGTAGTTTATTTTATATACTACATATTAGACCATAAGAAAATGCTTTGGGGCAGATTTACCAGTACTGTTATACCTGAAAGAAATGCAAGTTTGAATGGGCACTGCAGCGTGTGCCATATCTCCAACAAGGCATAAGCATAAGGCCAGGACTACACCTTGACTTTTTGTAGCGCTACTGATTGATTTTAGCTGCATTAAACAAGATTGCGTGCAACTCATTGTATTCATTTGGACTGCATCTGCAGCTTAAGGGTTTGCTCACAGACATTTTCAGACGTTTTTGTAACTACTCGCGTTTTTCGTGGTGTATTTTACGGACGTTATTGGAGCTGTTTTTCAATGGAGTCAGTGGAAAAACGGCTCCAAAAACGTCCCAAGAAGTGACATGCACTTCTTTGACGCGTCTTTTTACGCGCCGTCTTTTGACAGCGACGCGTAAAATAACACCTCGTGGGAACAGAACATCGTAAAACCCATTGAAAGCAATGGGCAGATGTTTGTAGGCGTAATGGAGCCGTTTTTTCAAGCGTAATTCGAGGCGTAAAACGCCCGAATTACGTCTGAAAACAGTGCGTGTGAACATACCCTAATAGTTAAAATCAATCAGTAGCTCTACCAAAAGTCTAGCTGCAGCCCTGTCCTAATGGTGAATATGGCTTACGCTCCAAAACAATAACTTTTTTAAGCCATGATATGAATGACACTGGAAAGCTTAGATCCCTTAGGGTATGTGCACACGAGAACTGGCTTTTACGTCTGAAAAGACAGACTGTTTTCAGGAGAAAACAGCTGCGCCCTTTCAGACGTAAATGCTCCTCCTCGCATTTTGCGAGGCGTCTTTGACGGCCGATCATTTGAGCTGTTCTTCATTGAATTCAATGAAAAACGGCTCAAATTACGTTTCAAAGAAGTGTCCTGCACTTCTTTGACGAGGCAGTCATTTTACGCGTCGTCGTTTGACAGCTGTCAAACGACGACGCGTAAATGACAGGTCGTCGGCACAGTACGTCGGCAAACCCATTCAAATGAATGGGCAGATGTTTGCCGACGTATTGGAGCCCTATTTTCAGACGTAAAATCAGGCATAATACGCCTCGTTTACTTCTGAAAACAGGTAGTGTGAACCCAGCCTTTGACGGATGCAAACAAAAATCATTGCTTTTTTGACAGGAAAAATCCTTATACATATGTTATTTGGAACAAACGCTGTTCCTTCTAATGCAATTATTGCACTTTTTGGTCACACTTTTCTGCATTATAAATTCGGCTCTTTTGCCAAAGAACACAGATCATATATTAAGGCACATATATGAGAAATGAGGTTTGCTGCATGCACATAGTATTGATGTCTATCACTATTCTATTGTACAATAGTGCTCATATAAGATGTGCTACTTGATAAAACTGCAACTAAAAAAAGAATAGGGGAAATTTGTGGACGCTAAATTTAACTTTAGCAACCAGTGCCAGGCAGCTGCTGCCAAGGCAAATAAAATCATGGGATTCATGAAAAGAGGCATAGATGCTCATGACAAGAATATATTTTTGCCTCTATACAAAGTCAGACTACACATGGAATATTGGGCATCTGTGTATAAGAAAGACATGGTTGAACTAGAACTGGAGCAAAGAAGGGCGACCAAGATAAATAAGGGAATGGGTGGATTGCCTTACCAAGAAAGGTTATCAAACTTGGGGCTATTCTGTTTTGAAAAAAGACGGCTTAATGGTGATCTACACAAATATATAATTGGACTGTAAATGATCTGCCAGACACAGCTTCTGTGTCGACGCCCGTGGTTAATCAGTCTGTATCTGTCCCTAGGTCTGATAGAGTGACTCGATCTGCTACCACTCAGGCTGGTATACTGAGGAGTGGGAGAACCTATCACAGCCTGGCCAGACGGTTCTAGCTCCCGCCCTTGGTCTATTTATACCTTCATTTGCTGTCTGTCCTTTGCCTGTGATTCTTGTGTTTCCTGGCTCTGCTGTTCCTGCTAATACCATTGACCTCTGCTTCATATTGACCCTGCTTGACGGACTATTCTCCTGTTCTGCTTTTGTTACCGCGTACTCTCCAGGTTTGACTCGGCTCGTTCACTACTCTGTTGCTCACGGTGTTCCCGTGGGCAACTGCCCCTCTTCCCTTGCTTCTGTGTTCCCTTGTCTGTTTTGTTTGTCGTTCACACAGTGAGCGTAGGGATCGTCGCCTAGTTGTACGCCGTCGCCTAGGACGGACTGTGCAAGTAGGCAGGGACTGAGTGGCGGGTAGATCAGGGCTCACCTGTCCGTCTCCCTACCCAGACATTACATGGACAGTACAGAGATCTTTCTAATGATCTTTTTACACCTAGGCCTGTAACCAGGACAAGGGGGTATCATCGCTGTAACGAATGCGGTCACCGTCCACCCCCGTCGTACAGCTGCGACTGCAGACTCCTGGCCTCCTACCAGTGTCTCCCTCCTCGGAGATGCAATCTCGCGCGCCTGTGCTGTCCTGTCCTGTCCTGGACTGACTTCTAAGGTGTGCGAGCACGCTCGTCCCTGGCCTTAAAGGGCCAGCGCGCATACTAACGTTCCCTAACCAATCCCCAAATCAACCTGGACTATAAAAAGGGCTCCACCCTTCCACTCATTGCCTGAACGTAGTTGTTGTCTACCCATGTTCATATTGCAAACGGTCCCTTAGTTGTATCCTGCTCCCAGTGTTCCCGTATCCTGCTTCCTGTATCCTGTTGCTGTGTTGTTTTCTGTGCCTAAGCCTTTAGTTGAGTGTATCATGTGCCGCGTCTGGTATCATCTGCCACATCTGGTATAATTTGTCACGTCTGGTGTCATCTGCCACGTCTGGTATCATTCGCCATGTAAAGCTCCATCCGAGCTAAAGCCTCTGCTACTGTCTGGACTCTTACAGGTACTCTAGTGCTAAAGACTTTTGCATATACTTTATATATAGACTATTAATTGACCAGCTGTCACTCCGCTACGGTGGGGCGGACTAGTGGATCCACTAACCCCTAGATCATGACAGTATGCTCAGGCCATGGAACACGCTGGTCAACCTAAGACGGCATTTCAAATGATGTAAATGGACATGCATGACCTGCGTGCACACCAGGATCAGCTTCTACTGGCAGTAAATTTGATCATCACCCATTTCGATCATCCTCCTGCTCCTCATCTGGATGCTGCTGCTGTTCCACTACTGGTTATTCCCACTGCCTGTTCTGGATCTACAGTTTCGCTACCTATGCCACCTCGCTATGATGGAGATCCTAGGGCCTGTAGAGGTTTTATTAATCAGTGTACTATTCACTTTAGACTATGTGCTCATCTCTTCCCCTCTAATGAGGCTAAGGTAGCATTTATCTTCTCGCTGGCAAGGCCCTGGCTTGGGCGAACCCCATCTTGGAATGGAAGGGCCCAGAATTCTCGGATCTAGGATTGTTTTTAGAGACTTTCCGTACTGTGTTCGAGAAGCCGGGTTGAACATCCTGTGCAGCTGCCACCCTGCTAACCCTCAAGCAAGGGGAGTTGACGGTAGGAGAGTATGCCATCTCCTCCTGTACACTGGCGGTGGAGCTGGTGTGGAACTATGAGGCCATGCTGGCGACCTTTTGGCAGTGACTGTCCACGGACCTCAAAGACAAGCTAACAGCTGGCGATCTTCCAGCCACCCTGGATGCTCTTATCCTGTTGGCAACCCGGGTCGACATGAGGATCCAGGAACGTGCTCAGGAGGTTCGGCGGGGGAGACGTTTCTACAGACTGGCTTCCTCGTTCCAGAGACCCCTGTTGCCTTCCCCTGTCGCTCCACCTGAAGACCCATTGCAGGTGGACAGAATCAAATTGTCCGAGCAAGAGAAACAGTGCAGACGCTCTTCAGGTCTGTATTGTGGCCACAAAGGCCATTTTGTGCGTCAATGTCCAGAAAAGCCGGGAAACTCCAGCACCTACGGTTGGTTGGAGAGACAACCCTAGGTGGAACGACATCAAATTCCAAATCCTCTTCCAAATTATCTATTCCTAGTGGATCGCCTGCATCTACCCACGGTTCCTCTGGAGAGACCCCTGGCTGTTGCCTCTGTGAATGGACTACCATTGCCCGATCCTATTGTGTCCTTTACTGAACTGCTGACACTACAAGTCGGAGTTCCTCACTCGGAACAGATTGCCTTTCTCGTCTTGCCTAAAGCTATCAACCCTATTCTGCTGGGCCTGCCTTGGCTTCTTCTACATTATCCGGTTCTCGACTGGAGTTCCGGAGAAGTCCTCCAATCGGAATCCAAGTGCCTTCATCGATGTCTACCACCGGTTCGTCCTGTTTTGCCTCCACTGCCTCAGTCACTCTCCGATCCACCCTCACATTATGCCAGTTTTATGGACGTCTTTAGCAAGAAGGAGGCAGAGACTCTTCCTCCCCATCGCATCTACGATTGCCCTGTTGAATTTCTTCCTGACTTCTCACCCCCTCGTGGACAAATCTATCCTCTCTCTCTGCCGAAGACCCTGGCCATGTCTGTGTATGTTAGAGAGAACCTTGAGAGATGGTTCATCCAGAAGTCTTCCTCCCCGGCCGGAGCCAGATTGTTCTTTGTGAAGAAAAAAATGGATCTCTTCGTCCTTCTATTGACTACCAAGGTTTAAACCAAATCACGGTCAAAAACAAGTACCCATTGCCGCTCATCTCAGAGCTCTTCGACAGAATTTGTGGTGCCAAGGTGTTCACAAAGCTGGATCTACACGGGGCTTATAACTAGATCCATATCCGCAAAGGTGACGAGTGGAAAACCGCATTCAACACGACGAATATCTCGTGATGCCCTTTGGACTATAACTCTCCAGCTGTGTTCCAGGAGTTCGGAAATTACATCTTCCGGGATCTGCTGTATGTCTGTGTGGTGGTCTTTCTGGATGACATCCTGATCTACTCACCCAATTTGACGACGCATCGGAAGCATGTTCGTCATGTTCTGTTGTGGTTAAGGGGGAATCGCCTATAAGCTAAACTCGGCTGGGCTACATTGTCTCTGACCGCGGACTCAAGATGGATCCAGAAAAGGTGAAGTCCATCTTAGAGTGGCCACATCCACAGGGTCTTCGGCCTATACAACGATTCTTGGGATTCGCAAACTTCTACAGGCAATTTATCCCGAACTTCTCTTCTCTGACTGCTCCAATCTCTGCCCTCACTAAGAAGAGGGTGAACGCCAAAGTTTGGTCTCCGGTGGCAGAGTCAGCGTTTACCAACATCAAGAGCGCTTTCACCTCAGTCTTAGTTCTCCATCACCCTGTTGCATCTCGGAATTTATTTCTGGAGGTGGATGCGTCTTCCGTTGGTGCTGGAGCACTACTATGTCAAAGAAACTCTAAAGGCAAGACGGTGGCCTGTGGCTTCTTTTTAAAATGATTCTCTCCTACAGAGCGCAACTATTCCATCAGGGATCGGGAGACACTTATCATTTATACAGATCACAAGAACCTAACGTACCTACAGTCGGCACAACGGCACAACGGCACAACGACTAAATCCTCGCCAAGCCAGATGGTCGCTATTCTTCGCCCGATTTCTTGCTTCAGTTCCGTCCTGCAGATAAGATTGTGAAGGCTGATGCCCTGCCTCGATCTTTTGAAACCAATGACTCTGAGGAAATTCCTCAATATATCATAGGTCCTTCTAGGATTATTGCCGCTAACCCTCTGTAATTTAGAGACATTCCTCCTGGAAAGACTTTTGTTTGTCTTGCAGACAGGAAGAGAATTCTCTGCTCAGCTTTAAACTGACTGGGCACTCTGGTGTCCGAAAGATACTGGACTTGATAGCGCATCATTACTGGTGGCCTAGGCTGCCTAGAGATGTTGTGGACTATGTTTCCTCATGTACAAACTGTGCCTCGAACAAGTCTACCCACTCCAAACCTGCTGGTCTGCTAACCTTTTTTTTTTTTATCTAAATTTTTTGAAAACCATAACATAACTTGCCATCTATTTACAGTATTGTCACCAGACCAACAGAAAAATTACAACTGCAACGATATACTAACCATATATTAACCATATACAAAGTCATCCTTATCCCAACCTCCTTGACCCAACCCCCATTCTCACATCCATCCACTCCACCTCTATACCCATACATTATCATACATACCAAATAGAGCCTACTCTCCCTTTTACTGGTCCAGCATCCCCACCTAACACCCACTACAGGCAAGAAAACAACCACTACTACCACATACATAATTTTTTTTTGTAATAATAACAATAAAGTAATGACAACAATAACACTATCATCCTACTACCCCCTAACACCCCACCCTACAATGTCCAAAAATGTCCATCACCTAGAAGGAGAGACGAACTAGAAAAAAAGAAAAGAAAAGGGAAAAAAAAACACCATACGTCCCTATTAGACAACATATGACAAATATATGCCCTTTTGCATCACATAAACAACCCCACAGCACCTCAGGGCCACAACCGGAAACCAAGCTGATACTGCTGAGGCCCTCTGTTTACCCACTTGCGAGCCTACGAGAGCAAGTGGATCAGCTTTTGCACGGCTGTAACTTACCAACAAAACACACCCTTGAAGACCCAAGTTCAGTGCTTTCAAGCCATATACTTACCGTACTTCATGAAAACAAAAGACTAGGGTGTTAGCACCAGCCCTGTCACCAGGAAGTGTGCCAAGAGAGTCAGTGCACTTGAAAAGCAAGACCCTCCACAAGGAAGAGGCCCTGCTAACACCAACTCTCTCAAACTCCAAGGAGCATACCTTCACTAGGTTCCCCAAGATGTTGCTACATACTTCATCTACAGGGAAGATTTTCTGCTGCGTCGTCACTAAACAGCGTGCGCTCCAGGTGTAAAACCTAACCACTACACTAACTAAATAAAGAGTGCTCTGGTCCCTCCCACCAAGGCCTCCGAATGATCCATAAACCAACTCAGGATAGGAAAGACCGGCCAAACTAGGCCAACCGATGGAAGTACCCACCCTACTGTACAGCTCTGCATTGAAGGGGCATTGAAACAAGAAGTGCTCCATACTTTCCAGTGTATCGCAGCACTCCTCTGAGGAACATCTCTTTCCTCGAGCCTCCTGTACTTCAAATTACCCCTTACATGCAGTTTCCCCTGGAAGCAGTGCCAGGCGAAATCTCTAAACTTTGCAGGAATCCTTTTGCTATTCAATAAACCCAGCCCGACATCAATGACCCTGTCTGGGCAATCCCTAAGCACCAATGGAGTTTGGAAATGGGTCGACAGGACCCTTATGTCAAGGAATTTCCTCGACAAGGCCCTAATCTCGCACACCCACAAACCCCACCGGCAAATGACATTCTACATGGTAACGTAAGCCGGGAGATATCCGTGCAGTCTGTGCAAATTCTTCACTTGCCCTCCTCTCTCCCATTCCTGAAAGAAAGGCAAAAACCACACCCTACAGGAGAATACCCACAAAGGAGCCCTCTCTTGCCAGAGGTTTGCAAGATTTATCTTAAGACAGGTATTCACTAGAAATACCACGGGGTTAACCATATCTAAAACCCCCCTAGTCTCCTTGACTAAGTTGAGTTTGTTCCCCCATAACATCTGGAAGAACAAACTGTAGGCCCAGGGCCCAGAGAGATTCTGGCAAGATAGCCACACTGCCTACATAACTTAAAATGGGAATCAGGTATGTTTTGATCAGGTTGACCCTTTCCCTGAGATTTAAAGACCAACCCTTCCACTGGGACACCTTCTGAGTGGCAATCTTAAGCCTGCTTTCCCAATTTGAAATTGGATAATCTCCAAGTCCGCATTCGATGCTGAGAATTTTTGCTACGTCTGAAGGCACTGGGAGGTTGTCCGGGAGATCAAAGGCAGGATCTCCATCTCTCATCCAAAGACTCACGCATTTGTCCTAATTGATGCTGGACGCAGATGCCTCTGAGTAGCAGGCAACTTCCGACATCACCCATTCCGCCTCCCCTCTCGAGGAGACGAAAAGAGTGACGTCATCCACATATGCCACCGCCCTCAGGACAGACCTCGAAGCCACCCGGTCGACCCTGACCCCAACCAATGGTCCGCGCTCAACCCTCTTTAAGAAAGGGTCAATCGCAAACACATATAGAAGGGGACATAGAGGACAACCCTGGCGAACCCCGGAGCCCACCTCAAAAGCACGGCCCAACCAACCATTAACAAGCTGGAAAGTCTCTGCCCCTGCATACAAAATCTTAAGCTAATCAATAAACCCCCCCCCCCCCCCCAGCAGGGCATACCTCAAAAGGACAGACCAGAGGTACTCATGATCAACCCGATCAAACGCTTTTGCCTGATCCAAAGACAGCACATACCCTCCCAGAAGCTTGCCGTGCCCTGCTCCACGGCCTCCCGGACACCAAGAACAGCACTGAACGTACTGCGACCTGGAACAGAGACATGCTGGGCCCCTAAGAGGAGGTGGGTCGCAAACTGGACTAACTGATTAAACAGTATCTTTGCCAAGATCTTACTGTCCGTATTGAGAATACGTGACGGATCCTTACCCTTTGATAGAACAATCAAGGCAGACCTTCTCATTGACCTAGGCAGACTGCCCGAGAAAAGACAGTCATTAAACACCATGGTCAAGAGAGGAGTCAAACTCTCCTTAAAGGTCTTGTAATACTCGGATATTAAGCCATCTGGTCCTGGTGATTTTTTTTTTTGCAAGCCCCTCAATCCCCAGTCTGACTTCCTCTTCCTTGATTGGCTCCAACAAAACGTCGAAAGAGGGGTCTGCTCCTGGTTCAGGAATGGTTTCTGCCAGGAAAGTCGCCATCTTATGTCCATCTTGCTCCTTCCTACTCAAGAGCTAAGAGAAAAAGGGTCTGACCTCCTCCAGGTTCCCTGATCTGGATCTTTTCAGGGATCCTGTACTATCAATCAGTCCTGTGACTATTTTACCATTTACTGACATCTTACAATTTTTGTAAGGGTCGGGCAAGCGGTACCACCCGAAGTCCCCCTTAAAAACCAAAGATGTGTACCTATTATACTGACGATTCCTGAGCAGGGATTTCACACTGGAGATAATCGCGTGGCTACCTCCAGTCATGACAAGATATTCGAGTTTCCTCCTCAGGCCATGATACAGGCAATCCCTATCCAGGCTTCTGAGGCTCGGGAGCTGGCGGAAGAATTTTGCCACCCTTTTTTTTAAATATCTCCCACCACTTTGACTTGGTATTACACAGATCCAGCAAAGGTTCTTGGCTCTGCATGACATCCTCAAAGGATTATCTTACCTCAGCTTCTTCCAGTAGAGACGAATTGAGCTTCCAATAACCTCTTCCCATCCAAGGTGTTTCTGCATCATTCAGAGAAAAGGAGATTAGGCAGTGATCAGAGAATTCTACCTCAACAACAGATACTGCTGAAGAGATAGCTTCCTCCTTTAAAAAAAAAACTATTTATCCTAGACCTACAGCTTCCCCTATGAAAGGGGAATCCACCGTGACCCGGGGTGTGTCTAATGTGAACATCCAGAAGGCGAACATCACTAGCTATCTTATTTAGCTTGACGCTATCATAAGCCAGCCGATCATTGTGACCTCCTCTATCTCGGGATCTTGTGACAGTATTGGAATCCCCTCCAAAGACCACCTGCCAACTTGTAAAAATATATGACTTAATCCTTGTAAAAGGGGGTGGAGTAATAGCGGGGTTGACCGGCTCGTGTCGCCCACTACTACTACCTTCTTTATATCAGGGTCACTAGGGTTATGCCTAGCTTCCCTACCTTTCTCTTTTATTAACGTTAGCCTACTTGATTTGCTGCTAAGTAAGTTTATACGACTGTATAGTAAATAAAGGTAATATAAATTATTACAAACAGTAATCACTCTTACATATAAAATACACTAAACGCAGTAAATAATCACCGTATAGTATCAGTGTATCCCAATACACATAGCAAGTTAATATGTATTGAGTACACTGACACTACACTGGGCACAGCATAATTAACAAGGTATTACAATACTAATCTATACCACCACCCACATATCTAAACATACATATAAGTTGCTTTACAATACACACACGCTCACTGTTTCTGTCCCAGGTAAATGGTGGGAAAGGGTTAAACAGGTTCCAGGGGATGTACAGGTACCAGGGGATATGCAGGTAATGTGCAGGCAGGTGGGAAAGGGTTAAGCAGGGAAGTGTTGTGTAGGGAGAAGGGTAAGATGGGGCACAAGCTCGTTGTGTAGGGGGGGGGAGAAGTAAGGGTTATGTGTATAGGGGGAGAGAGGCGAAAGGTTAAGTGTGTAGGGTTGAGAGAGTTTTATGTAGCTGCTGCTACACGTGGATACTTAGCGGTGATTGTGGTCCTAGGTTGGTGAGTCAGGAACAAGAGTTGGTGTCTAGTCAGGGAGGCAGGAGCAAGAGAGTGATCGGCATTCCTGTTGCCCCTTTTATAACTTGTCCGTGCATATCTGTATGACATCACATGCTCATGCACATGCAAGGGGGGGCATGGGACTGTTTATGGCTCCCCCCTATGGAATCTCATTACCTGGCGATGGAGGGAGGGCAGGCATTGGGAATGCATTGGATGTGTCCACTGTCTTCTCCCCCTCCCCCAGAGGGTAGAGATACACACTAATCTCTGGAGGAATATCTGCACTCACATGTACATAGATATACACTACCGTTCAAAAGTTTAGGGTCACTTAGAAATTTCCTTATTTTTGAAAGAAAAGCACAGGTTTTTTTCAATGAAGATAAGATAACATTAAATTAATCAGAAATACACTCTATACATTGTTAATGTGCTAAATGACTATTCTAGCTGCAAACGTCTGGTTTTTAATGCAATATCTACATAGTTGTATAGAGGCCCATTTCCAGCAACCATCACTCCAGTGTTCTAATGGTACATTGTGTTTGCTAACTGTGTTAGAAGGCTAATGGATGATTAGAAAACACTTGAAAACCCTTGTGCAATTATGTTAGCACCGCTGTAAACAGTTTTGCTGTTTAGAGGAGCTATAAAACTGACCTTCCTTTGAGCTAGTTGAGAATCTGGAGCATTACATTTGTGGTTACGATTAAACTCTCAAAATGGCTAGAAAAAGAAAGAGAGCTTTCATGTGAAACTCGACAGTCTATTCTAGTTCTTAGAAATGAAGGCTATTCCATGTGAGAAATTGCCAAGAAACTGAAGATTTCCTACAACGGTGTGTACTACTCCCTTCAGAGGACAGCACAAACAGGCTCTAACCAGAGTAGAAAGAGAAGTGCACAACTGAGCAACAAGACAAGTACATTAGAGTCTCTAGTTTGAGAAATAGATGCCTCACAGGTCCTCAACTGGCAGATTCATTAAATAGTACCCTCAAAACGCCAGTGTCAACGTCTACAGTGAAGAGGCGACTCCGGGATGCTGGCCTTCAGGGCAGAGTGGCAAAGAAAAAGCCATATCTGAGACTGGCTAATAAAAGGAAAAGATTAATATGGGCAAAAGCACACAGACATTGGACAGAAGAAGATTGGAAAAAAGTGTTATGGACAGACGAATCGAAGTTTGAGGTGTTTGGATCACACAGAAGAACATTTGTGAGACGCAGAACAACTGAAAAGATGCTGGAAGAGTGCCTGATGCAATCTGTCAAGCTTGGTGGAGGTAATGTGATGGTCTGGAGGTGCTTTGGTGCTGGTAAAGTGGGAGATTTGTACAAGGTAAAAGGGATTTTGAATAAGGAAGGCTATCACTCCATTTTGCAACGCCATGCCATACCCTGTGGACAGCGCTTGATTGGAGTCAATTTCATCCTACAACAGGACAATAACCCAAAGCACACCACCAAATTATGCAAGAACTATTTAAGGAAGAAGCAGGCAGCTGGTATTCTATCTGTAATGGAGTGGCCAGTGCAGTCACCAGATCTCAACCCCATAGAGCTGTTGTGGGAGCAGCTTGACCGTATGGTACGCAAGAAGTGCCCATCAAGCCAATCCAACTTGTGGGAGGGGCTTCTGGAAGCATGGGGTGAAATTTCTCCCGATTACCTCAGCAAATGAACAGCTAGAATGCCAAAGGTCTGCAATGCTGTAATTGCTGCAAATGGAGCATTCTTTGACGAAAGCAAAGTTTGAAAGAGAAAATTATTATTTCAAATAAAAATCATTATTTCTAACCTTGTCAATGTCTTGACTAGATTTTCTAGTCATTTTGCAACTCATTTGATAAATAGAAGTGTGATTTTTCATGGAAAACACAAAATTGTCTGGGTGACCCCAAACTTTTGAACGGTAGTGTAAATATATGGAACACTTCCCGTTACAATCCTCATAAAGAGACACTTCCTGTCCCTCTGACTCTGGGGACCATAGATATTGATCAGGCAGAGTTCCTGACCCTTCATGAGGACGTCAAGAACCAAGTACCTCCCCATTTCTAATTAAATAACCCGTCGGCATTCTACCGGGGCGGTAAAAAGGACCGCCACCCCACTATATGGCTCGGCCACAAGTGACTAATATGAGGGCCCATATCTCCATTCCCTCTCGGCTTTCAATGTTACTGTCAGGTCTGACAGCCAGGTATCTTGCAAAAATAAAATGTCAGCCTCAAACCGGCTGAGGATATCAAAGGCCATAAATCTAGCGATATCTGACTTAATGCTAGCGACATTAATCGATGCTAGCGTCAATGGGGTGAGTGCCGCCGACATTGGTGATTGAGTTAGACGGCCTTCTTCTTCTCCCTCCTATACCCATCAGTGTCTGAGGAGGAAGACAACTTACTACGTTTAAGTGATTTAAGGGAAACTTCCATCTCCCTCTCTCCCTCCCTCACACCACTTTCCTGAGCATCCCTTCGTCCCTGTTCTCCGGGCCAATCTCCCCTTCCGACAACCCAGCGTCCTCAGAAAGGGGAGACTTACGACCGCTCCGAGGCTTCACCGTCTTTTCCTCATCAGGCCCAGTGCCCTTAACCTCCCCCTCAAATGAGGAGGCCGAGATGTCCTCAAGGACCCTGAACAGGCCGGAGAGTTCAATTAGAGGGGAGCCGGCTTCGCTTTCCTTCAGCACCTGGTTTCGAGAGGGGGAAGATCTTACACCCCCTCGATTTTTCTTTTTTTTCCAAGTTTCCGCCTTTGCTCTAGCCACTCCCTTCCGCCCTCATCCACACTCTCCTGATTAGAGCATTCTGAGGAAGTGGTCTCGTTGTTAATCCTCCTGACCTCCTCATGCAGCTCGCTGTCCCCGGGCGCCTCAGCAGCTGGATGGGCCGGGACAGGGTTCACCCCACATGCCTGGGGATTCCCCTGTTCCCTTTTCAACCTCCTTCTCTCCATTCTTCTCAGCTGGGCAGGGGTTTTGTTTTCCGTCCTTGGCCCCCTAGGTACTTCCCCTCTACTAGTTCCCTCCCCAGCAGGGTCAGCCTCTCGGCTAAACCACATTAGAAAAGGACCCGGGACAGCGGCTGAACGGGTGACCGAGGTCACCACACAGGTGGCAGCGAATCTGCGCACATGATGTGGTGAGATGACCAGTTTCCCCACACAATTGGCACTTCTGCACATAATTTGTGGCAGACCTTCAACTGCCAGACCTGTTAGAAGGCTAGGATTCTGTCCCTCCCCAGAAAAGCCGAGGAAGGGATGTGGGCGACTGAGTGGCCGGAATGTTTTAGCTTGACCATAAATGTCCACATCCCAGACCAAATGCCATGCTCGTCGCTGTTCTTTTTTGGCATTTCCATGACCTCACCAAGCGCCCGAGCCAGGTCATGATGTCATAGCAAGAGAGCGACTCATTTTGGGTCATCACTGTCACTCTCTTGACCTCACTTTGGCGGGTCATACCCTGGACGGCAAATCCTTTCCAGCCGGGCCTGTCCTTTACCAGCTCGTAATTTCCCCAGAAGAGCTCAAGCACCTATGGGCGAACGAAGCTGATATCAAACTCTGGGGTCCTATAGGCATGGATCAGGGCATAGATATAATTTGCCCTGACCCCATCCCAAGGAGAAGCTCCACAACCCTAGATCTTGTTGGGCATCCTTCCTTACTCCTCCACTTGAGACGGGCCACATTCCTACGAGTCTCCTGCTCGGCTGTTGGGGGGGGACCATACGGTTTCCCCTCCCCTTTCCTCTCGGAAAGACCCTAGACCGTGTCTCTCTACCCTCTACCAGTATCGATCTCTCCCCTTTTTTTAAGGTATCCAAGAGACGCCGCTGCAATGTGCCGTCCCCGGAGCCCACTGACGAAGGGGATGCCCCCGCTCCTCCTGCCACGCTGGCATAGCTTCCCAGGCCAGCCGAAAGTCCGGTAGTAGCCGACGCGGACTGAGGAGCGGCCGTGACAGCCAGACCAGTTTTTCTTTCCACCCCACCACCTACACCTTGCCTACCACCTACCTCCTCCACCAACCCTTGCACCTCTGTTTCCATATCTAGTTCCCTTGTACCTCTCTCACTGCCTCCTCAGTGTCCATTCTTTCTGCTGTTTCGGCACTTTTCTCCTCCTGACTTCTCCCAGCACCCCCGCTACTGTCACGAGTATCCAAGACAGCTGCCGGAGGTGCCACGGTGGATGCTTCGGCCCCTGACTCTGGACACTTCCCGTTTCCAAAGAGCATCTCTGAGCCTCTGGCCCTCCATGGGTACCTTCCTCCCTGGCTGATCCTCCCGCACTCCAGTCCTTTTCCTTCCCTGCACCCAAGCCGCTAACCTGAACCTCCATGTCAGTGGCTGGGGATGTCGGGACTATAGGAACCCATCTGCCTGGGGATCCACCGTGCCCCCCTGCCAGTATGCAGCTCTCTGCTCCGGGACTCACATCTCCACCTTCATTCGCTTGTCCGATCTCTCGGCCGCTTCCTTACTGCCTCATCCGCTACTGCAAGCGGAGTCGGCACCGGGTGCCACATTTCTACATTTATTCTTCCCGTTCCCCTCTTCCGTGCACGCACCAGTACACGGCTTGACTTAGCAATGGGGCCTGTGCAGCGGGCTGGCTCTTCAGCCGGACCTGCCGGCAAGGGGCTGTATACAAGTCTTAACTCCTCTGCTGATTGTTCTTTCCCTCCCTTGGTCTGAACCCTGACGTCTCTGAATTCCCAACTCATTAAACGTGTCCCTCCTTAAGCCTGTGGTTCTGAACCACTACAGTAAAACTCCTAGTTCTGCAGTTGCTCCCAGCGGTTCTTCTGATGTGTTCGAGGTGAAGGAGAGTCTGGACTACAAGAGAGTAGGAGGAAGGACTTTCTATTTAGTGGACTGGAAAGGGTTTGGTCCTGAGGAGAGGTCCTGGGAGCCAGAAGAGAATCTTAATGCTTTAACCCACATTAAAAAATTCTTACGCTCTAGACCCAAGAAGTGGGGGCTTAAGCGGGGTACTGTAATGGCTGTGGCCGCGACCTCAGACTCCTTGCCTTCTGCCAGTGTCTCCCTCCTCAGAGATGCCAGGCTCGCACGGCCGTCCTGTCCTGGACTGACTTCTAAGGTGTATATATATATGAGTACTTATGAGTACTAGATTCTTGAAATAGGACACTGATTGTTCTGATTGCCATATTTGGAGTGGGTTTTTGCCTTCCTCAACATGGTAGGATAAGGCTGGGTTCACACACACTATTTACGGACGTAATTCGGGCGTTTTAGCCTCGAATTACGTCCGAAAATACGGCACCAAAGCGTCGGCAAACATCTGCCCATTCATTTGAATGGGCTTTACGATGTTCTGTGCCGACGGTCATTTTTTTTACGCGCCGCTGTCAAAAGACGGCGCGTAAAAAAGACGCCCGCGTCAAAGACGAGCATGTCACTTCTTGGGACGTAATTGGAGCCGTTTTCCATTGACACCATGGAAAAACAGCTCCAATTTCGTCTGTAATGGACGCAGCGAAAAGCGCCTGCACTTGCCATTACGTCTGAAATGCCGGAGCTGTTTTCTCCTGAAAACAGCTCCGTAATTTCAGCTGTAACGGAGGCTGCCGTGTGAACATACCCTTATAGGTTGGACTTGATGAACCTGTGTCTTTTTTCGTTTCAATGATTTTTATTGAAATAACAGGATTGACAGAAAATAATAAGGTAACAAAGGACTAATTAAGAGAAACCGTAGTACAGACCTCGGAAAGACTACTAGTGTAGTCAACTACCATGTAGTAACATGAATAAAAAAATCACAACATACGCGAAATGCATAGGAAAAGAATACTAGGATTTGGATTAAATACTCTGAGACCAGGGATTCCACAGAGAGGTGAATTTATGGAACAATGAGTTACCCAAGGCTAAGGTTTTTTTCATATATGTATGTGGTGCTAATTAAAACCAACAGTTCATCTAATGAAGGAGCGTTAACTTCCTTCCAATGTCGTGTTATGACCAGTTTTGCCATCACAGGGATTTTCCACACTAAGCAGCGCGTTTAGGCAGGTAAGTATTCCATTTTAAGAAAGAGCAATGCCAATTGCAGCATCTGAGTGATTTGACGATGAGTGACATTCGACAAAAGGTCAAAAACCAGCGACCAATAACTGTCTATTTTGGTACATTGCCAAAAAGTATGGAAGAGAGAACCAGTACACCTGCAACCCCTCCAACACATGGGAGAAGAACTAGGGAACATTTTATGTAATCGATCTGGGGTGTAATACCATCTCAAAATTGTTTTCATGGCAGCTTCTACATGTTGGGTGCACAAAAGAGCCTTGTGGATATGTTTAAAAGAAGCCATCCATGCTGTGTTGTTGAAAGAGCAACCGAGTTCTCTTTCCCAATTCCGGATAGGATGAGAATTGGAAAAGCAAGAATGCGAGTTTAGAGTGTTGTATATATGTTTTAACCCCTTGAAGCGTTTTGAAAAAATTCCAAACAGTTTCAAGTTGCATAGGGCGTTTAAGTTGTTGTTGTAATGGCAGGAAGGAGGTGAAGGGAAAGTGAGCCCTAATCTACCCACCGCCCTGTCCCTGCCTACTTGCAACGACCCGCCCTAGGCGACGAGGTACAACTGGGCGGCGGTCCCTACGCTGTCTAAGTGCACAGGAAAACAAACAGGGAACACGCAAGGGAAGGGGCAGTAGCCACGGAACGCCACGAGGAAACGGAGCGGCGAACGAACAGTCAGGACCAGGACGAAGTGAGTACACCCGAGCGGGCACGGAGACAGAAGCAAGCCAGGGGCAAAGCAAAGCAGGTCAAGCAGAACTGCAGCAAGGCAGAAGCACGGCAGAAGCAGGCTGGAGCAAGCAGCAGTGGGGCCAGGAATCCAAAAGAATTACAAGCACTGAGGGAGAGAACAGGGCAGGTAATAAAGGACAGGGGGCGGAGCTAACTCCGACAGACCAGGCCGCGATAGGCTCTCCCACTCCTGAGCCTGCCACCCTGGTTGGTGGGAGATGGTGTCAGTCGAACAGGTCTGGCCTCAGGTGTGGATTGATTAATCCCAGGAGTATACCTAGATGAAGTACCTGGCAGATCCCTAACAGTTGTCACTTATAATGCAGTGCCTAATCTGCAGATACCTGAACAACTTCGAGATAGGTAGGAAGTGTTTAGATACGAGATCTTCAAAACTAACCAATTGGTTGTTCAAAAATAGTTGAGAGGCATCAATGATACCTTTTGCTGTCCATGATGTCAGGGTGAGATTAGGGATAATCAACGTAAATAAGTCCATGGGAATATATTTTTTGAGGAGGGGAATATGGTCTGGTGAGTTACGTTGGATATATGACCATCATTGTAATGTCGTTTGTGTCAACGGAGACATTGAGGGAGGGGCTGGGAAATCCCAGAAGTGTAGGAATAGAGTGGACTTCAAACTGATTGGTGAAATGTATGAGTATTCTATCTGAAGCCAATGTGTATCCATGTCGTTATGCCACCAGTTAGTTATTTGTGCTACTTGGGTGGCTATATAGTAATTATAGATGTCATCAACACCCAATCCTCCTATCTTTTTGTCTCGAGTATTGGGAAATTCTAGGTTTTTGGCCCATCTAGATGAAACGGGAGAGGGCTTTTTGTGCGGATTGGAAAAATCTATTAGGAATACTAATTGGAAGGGTTCTAAGAAGGTACAATACTCTTGGTAATAGGAGCATTTTGTAAGCAGCTATTCTGCCTATCCAGGACGTTTCATATGTAAGCAATCTTGCAGATTCAGACTGTATGGACTGTAGGAGAGGGTACCTGTGTCTTTTTTCAACCTTATCAACTATGTAACTATATATCTGGGAGCTTTGAGTATTTCCTTGATTTCCAATTATAGAATTAACTCACGTAGACTGGACTGAATTTAAATACAACATACTGTATTTAGCACTGGAATGTGAGTTCAGATCTAAATCGGAATTCACTGATCTCTGTAGTAAAGCTGGCCATACATTTTTGTCATTTATGTTTGGTTAGTGAAAGTTGTGACTTTGGACGAAAATTCCATAAGTAAAAGTAACAAATCGCCAATCAATTTCTGCACTGATCTGTGTACTCATTTGGGCTTCAATTGATGGGATGCAGATCTGTCCTTTGGCTTGAACTACATTCCACAGCAGACCAACTCTTTCACAGATATCTGCCTTTGGTCAGCATCTACCAAGGTTGTTTGTGTCACGAAAAGCCACCAAAAGTTGTCAGAAAATGGTCTAAATTGGCCTTAGAGAGAGGTACGTACTGTACACACTAGCCCGTTCAAAATCTGTAGCTGGATTTTAGCGTTTGTACTACAACCACAAGACTGGCACTTTCCATGTCTCAAGTGAAACAAACTTAGATCACCAAAGGTTTCTATAGTGATCAAAGTTTGGTTCACCTGAGCTATGGAGCCTTGCCACCATAAATCTCTGACTACATGTTGACTTTTTGTAGGACTACTGATTCATTTTAACCATCGAGTGACAGCCTTGGTCGACAAGATTGCTTGCAACTCAATGTATTCCTTTGGACTGTAGCTGTAGCTCAATAGTTAAAATCAATCAGTTGCACTACAAAAAGTTTCCATGTAACACAGGCCTAAGGCGAAATTCACACGAATGTGTGCGTTTTGCGCATGCAAAAAAAGCAGCGTTTTTTGTGCGTTGCAGTTCTGTGTGTTATCAGTGTTTGGTGCGTGATTTTCGCGCATATGCCATCCTTATGATACGCGGTTTTGAGGTTTAGCTTTACCTTCATTTATTTAACAACTATAGCGCGAATCACGCGCTACACACGGAAGTGCTTCCGTGTGCTGTGCGCGATTTTCACGCACCCATTGACTTCAATAGGTGCGTGATGCGCGAAAAATGCTCAAGTATAGGACATGTCGTGAGTTTTACACAGCGGACACACGCTGCGTGAAAATCATGGAATGTCTGAACGGCCCCATTGACTTACATAGGTCCGTGCAACGCGCATGATTTTCACGCACCTATCACGGACGTTAAATACGCTCCTGTGAATAAGGCCTTAGGGTAATTCACAAGTGGTTGATTTGTTGCAGAAATTTCTTCGACTATCCCATGCATCTGAATTGGGCTTCAGAAATCCATATACAATGCATTCGGAAAGTCTTCAGACCCTTTCAAATTTTTCACATTTTGTTATGTTGAGGCCTTGTGCTAAAATAAAATTAAAAAAATAATTTCCCCATCATTCTGCACTTAAAGGGGTTTTCCCATCAGAGACATTTATGACATATCCAAAGGATATGTCATGAATGTCAGATAGATGCGGGTTCCAAGTCTGGGACCCACACCTATCTCTAGAACGGGGCCACCTAAACCCCGTTTTCTACTGCTCTGTGTTGTGGCTGAAGCGCGTAATTCCCGACCATGAACAATGGAAACAGCGTAGCTCATTTTTAATAAATTTGAAAAATTTATTAAATTGTGTTTTTACTTTGTCATTATGGGGTATTGAGTGCAGAATAATGTGGAAAAGGGTGAATTTTGTTTTATTTTAGCACAAGGCCTCAACATAACAAAACTTCTGAATGCACGTACACATACCTCCCAACTTTTGAATTCTGAAAAGAGGGTCATTTTAAGCCACACCCCCTAACCACGCCCAATATCCTGCATCAACACATCAAATCACGGCCAGATCCTTCTGCAAATAACAAGCACACATTCTCACTGCAGATCTCTAGACAGTCTGGCTATCACAGATATTATAGATCCGGTTATGTCGTGTTTATGTTACTTTTCCTAACTTGGGTATAACATTTGCTCATCACGGCGGCAGCAGCTGCAGGACAAACCAAAAGGCTGAGAACAATGAAAGTCAAGAGGGAGACCCTGTGGTTGATGACTTTTCAATTGACAGGTAGCAGAGTTACATGATGGGGATTTTTTTTTTTCAATTGTGTAACTCTGCTACCGGTCAATGGAAAAATCATCCACCAGAGTCCCCCTGTAGATTGCTCCACACACAGCCCCCCTGGACATATCACCAGACACAGCCCACCCGTAGATAGCTCCACACACAGCCCCCTGTAGATCGCTCCACACACAGCCCCCCTGTAGATTGCACTACACACAGCCCCCCTGTACATAGCGCCAGACACAGCCCCCGTGTAGATAGCTCCAGATACAGCCCCCGTGTAGATAGCTCCAGATACAGCCCCCTGTAGATAGCTCCACACACAGCCCCCCTGTAGATTGCTCCACACACAGGCCCCCTGTACACAGCGCCAGACACAGCCCCCCTGTACACAGCGCAAGATACAGCCCCCTGTAGATAGCTCCACACACAGCCCCCTGTAGATAGCTCCACACACAGCCCCCTGTAGATAGCTCCACACACAGCCCCCTGTAGATAGCTCCACACACAGCTCCCCTGTACATAGTGCCACACACAGCCCCCTGTAGATAGCTCCACACACAGCCCCCCGTAGATAGCACCACACACAGCCCCCCTGCAGATAGCTTCACACACAGCCCCCCTGTAGATAGCTCCATACACAGCCCCCCTGTAGATAGCGCCAGACACAGCCCCCTATAGATAGCTCTACACACAGCCCCCTGTAGATAGCGCCACACACAGCCCCCCTGTAGATAGCTCCAGATACAGCCCCCCTGAAGACTGCTCCACACACAGCCCCCCTGTACATAGCGCCAGACACAGCCCCCCTGTACATAGCGCCAGACACAGCCCCCTGTAGATAGCTCCACACGCAGCCCCCCTGTAGATAGCTCCAGATACAGCCCCCCCGTACATAGCGCCAGACACAGCCCCCTGTAGATAGCTCCACACACTGCCCTGCTGTAGATAGCGCCACACACAGCCCCCTGTAGATAGCTCCACACACAGCCCCCCTGTAGATAGCACCACACACAGCCCCCATGTACATAGCGCCAGATACAGCCCCCCTGTAGATTGCTCTACACAGCCCCCCTGTACATAGCGCCAGACACAGCCCCCCTGTAGATAGCTCCAGATACAGCCCCCCTGTAGATAGCTCCACACATAGCCCCCCTGTAGATAGCTCCAGATACAGCCCACCTGTAGATAGCTCCACACAGCCCCCCTGTACATAGCACCAGACACAGCCCCCCTGTAGATTGCTCCACACACAGCCCCCCTGGACATATCACCAGACACAGCCCACCTGTAGATAGCTCCACACACAGCCCCCTGTAGATCGCTCCACACACAGCCCCCCTGTAGATTGCACTACACACAGCCCCCCTGTACATAGCGCCAGACACAGCCCCCGTGTAGATAGCTCCAGATACAGCCCCCTGTAGATAGCTCCACACACAGCCCCCCTGTAGATTGCTCCACACACAGGCCCCCTGTACACAGCGCCAGACACAGCCCCCCTGTACACAGCGCAAGATACAGCCCCCTGTAGATAGCTCCACACACAGCCCCCTGTAGATAGCTCCACACACAGCCCCCTGTAGATAGCTCCACACACAGCCCCCTGTAGATAGCTCCACACACAGCTCCCCTGTACATAGTGCCACACACAGCCCCCTGTAGATAGCTCCACACACAGCCCCCCGTAGATAGCACCACACACAGCCCCCCTGCAGATAGCTTCACACACAGCCCCCCTGTAGATAGCTCCATACACAGCCCCCCTGTAGATAGCGCCAGACACAGCCCCCTATAGATAGCTCTACACACAGCCCCCTGTAGATAGCGCCACACACAGCCCCCCTGTAGATAGCTCCAGATACAGCCCCCCTGAAGACTGCTCCACACACAGCCCCCCTGTACATAGCGCCAGACACAGCCCCCCTGTACATAGCGCCAGACACAGCCCCCTGTAGATAGCTCCACACGCAGCCCCCCCTGTAGATAGCTCCAGATACAGCCCCCCCGTACATAGCGCCAGACACAGCCCCCTGTAGATAGCTCCACACACTGCCCTGCTGTAGATAGCGCCACACACAGCCCCCTGTAGATAGCTCCACACACAGCCCCCCTGTAGATAGCGCCACACACAGCCCCCATGTACATAGCGCCAGATACAGCCCCCCTGTAGATTGCTCTACACAGCCCCCCTGTACATAGCGCCAGACACAGCCCCCCTGTAGATAGCTCCAGATACAGCCCCCCTGTAGATAGCTCCACACATAGCCCCCCTGTAGATAGCTCCAGATACAGCCCCCCTGTAGATTGCTCCACACAGCCCCCCTGTACATAGCACCAGACACAGCCCCCCTGTAGATAGCTCCCTGTAGGTAGCGCAACACAACCCCCTTATAAGAGGTAGCCGGCCCTACTGCTGCCACTCTCCGCTCTGCTTTCACTCACCTTCAGAAGAAGGCAGGAGACTTGCGGCGGTGTTCTCACTGGTGTCGATGCCGGCCCAGGAGTGGACCAGTCCAGTCACCTGATCTATCACCTGACCGGTGAGGTCAGATGACAGATCAGGTGACTGGACTGGTCCACTCCCGTGTCAGCATCGATCCCAGTGAGAACACCGCCGCAAGACTCCTGCCTTCTTTTGATCGCTGCTGCAGACGTGTGGCATGCAGGGCGCCTGTCAGCAGCGATCAGCTGTTTTGATAAAGCTGCAACGCCCAGCGGGACATTCTGCAGACCGCAGACGGCGGGATAGCTGTGAGAAACCGGAACTGTCCTGCCGTATCCGGGACGGTTGGGAGGTATGGAATAGTTATAGCATGTTAGCAAAAAAATAAGGGGAACAAAACAGCAATGCTATAGGACATTACATTAGGTCAAAGATGTCCAAGACATGTATAGGCCTTTCATACATAGAGGGGTCAAATATATACGAAATGATTGCCCTTTATTAAATGTCCATTAAATTATGGAGGTCTGATAGTATGATTCTAAATCTAGAATATTGTTCACCTTGGCATCATGACTGTATGAAGTCAGGTCAATAATATTATTATCATATTAACCAGGGGTTTTATGAAAGCAGAAACTCATGTACAATACTTTTTATAGGACTCTCTTTCAAAAGTCATGTCCCCTGCTGTGCAGGATTTTATACCATCGATTTAAAAGAGATTTTATCTCATCCTGAAATTAGGTGAGCATAAGGCCTCGTGCACACTACCGTCGGCCGTTGAACGCCCATTATTGACGGTCCCGTCACACACATGCTGCACACGGATGGCTTCCGTGTGCAGCCCGTTGTTTCACGGACCAAATTTGATGAGAAGGCCGAGACCGTTCCGTCAAAAACGGATTGTGGATTCCGACTCCTACAGGGAGCAAAAAAAGACCCTCCTCCTCCTCACATGTACTCTGCACTGTGAGGAGGAGGAGAGAAAGCGCGAGCGACGGAAGACACGGCCGTCACTCGGGACACATTCCCGGCCCCATAGACTTCTATGGGAGCCGGGTGGCCGGGTAAACGGCCCAAACTAGGGCACGTCCCATTTTTGATGGCCAGGTTTCCTGAGCCGTCAAAAAAAAATCGGTCGTGTGAATAGCCCCATTAGGGGTCTATTGTTCCTACTGCGTTTTATGAACGGCTGGGAAACCCTGTCGTGTGAATAAGGGCATAGCCGGCCCTACTGCTGCCACTCTCTCCTCTGTTTTGACGTCACTCACCATCAGAAGAAGGCAGGAGTCTTGCAGTGGCGTTCTCACTGGTGTCGATGCCGGCCCGGGAGTGAACCAGTCCAGTCACCTGACCGGTGGGGTCAGATGACAGGTCAGGTGACAGGTCAGGTGACTGGACTGGTCCACTCACGGGACGGCATTGATCCCATTGAGAACACCGCCCCAAGACTCCTGCCTTCTTATGATCGCTGCTGCAGTCTCCTTTTTCGCAGCCATTTTTTTACGTGTAAAAAAACGCAGCAAAAAACCCTCCATCGGAACAGAACACCGTTTTCCCATTGAAATCAATGGGCAGATGTTTGGAGGCGTTATCGGCCCGAAAAACGGCCGTGTGAACACACCCTTAGGCTTTATTCAGACGAACGTAAAATTTTCACGTGCGTTGCCCGTAGCTATATTAGTCAAAGGGGCCGTGCAGACATGGCAGCGTTTTTTGCGCAGCGTTGCTCCGTTGCCAAAAACTCACGACATGTCCGTTGATTCAGCGTTTTCAACGCATCACGCACCCATTGAAGTCAATGGGTGCGTGAAAACTTCCGTGCGAACTGCGTGTTTGCGCAACAGCTGTCAAAAGGATGAATGTAAACAGAAAAGCACCACGTGCTTTTCTGTTTCCGAACATCCAAACGGAGTGTCTTTGCGATTAGCGAAGCCGGACAAGCGAACCGAACTTCACCGGGTTCGGCCGAACTCGTTTTGGCCGAACCCGGCAAAAAAATTATCGGTACGCGACGTCAGGAGATAGTCACTGTCCATGGTGCAGAAAGAGTTAAACTGTTTCAGCACCATGGACAGTGACTTCCGATCCCAATAAACATGAACCTGTAAAAAAAAAACGAAGTTCTGACTTACCGATAACTCCCGGCGTCTTCCTCCAGTCTGACCTCCCGCGATGACAATTCAGGCCAAGTGACAGCTCCAGCCAATCACAGGCCAAGCACAGGCTGCAGCGGTCACATGGACTGGCGCGTCATCCAGGAAGGTGGGGCCCGATGTCGAGAGGCGCGTCACCAAGGACGCGTCACCAAGGCAACGGCCGGGAAGTTCTCGGTAAGTACGAACTTTTTCTTTTTTTCAACAGGTTTTTCGATATTGTGTTCGGCATTCACTGTCGAGGGTGCTGAAAGAGTTAGCTCTTTCAGCACCTTGGACAGTGAAGGGCGTCGACTAGCCTCATCTCTATGCGCATCAGACACGGATGACACACGCAGCTGTCAAATGGTTTTTGCGCGCGCAAAACGCTGCGTTGTTTGCGCACGCAAAAACGCAACGCTCGTGTGAATCCAGCCTTAGTCTCCAGGACTTGGTTGGATATAAAGTAGAGCTCAATGATTCTGTCCTTTCCATACATAGCACTGAAGGCTAAAAGACCAGGCTGAGAACTCATCCAGGATACGAAAAGACTGAAACTGGCACGGATCATAAAGCATAATATTTCTGCACTTTAGGAGAATAAAAAAATATTTTAGGGAGTACTTTTTTAAATGGTCTTTAATAGTACATTTATAAATAGAAGCATAATTCTATGCATGACTACATGAAAAGCAAGCGCAAGAATTGAATTGCCCCTATGTCCAAATGTATTGCACTCATTTGCATCCATTTATCTCACATAAACACGATAGCTATGACAAAGCCATCTCAGGTCTTCCTCACTGAACTACGAGTTACCCTGTCTTAAAGTATGTGGTAGTTATTGTGGCAGATAACACTTAGAAGTTTGTTAAACGTTTAGCTACACTTTGACATGTCATAGTAACATGTCAGAAGTTTTGATTGGTGGGGTCCGAGAACGGAGATCCCCACCAATTGCTAGAACTAAGCAGCTGAAGCGCTCGTGTGAGCGCTCAGCCGCTTAGTTTCTGTTCGGCTTTTTCCAGAAATGAATGTATCGGAGGACGGGCTCAATAGAAAGTCTATGAGCCCGTACTCCGATACATCGGATTTCCGGAAAAAAACGAACAGAAACGAAGCGGCTGAGCACTCACACAAGCGCTTCAGCTGATTCGTTTTAGCGATTGCTGGGAGTCTCAGTGCTCGGACCCCACCAATCAAAAATCATGTCAGAAGTTTGTTAAACGTTTAGCTACACTTTAACATACAGTGGTTAGCTAAGTGGAGTTGATAAAGTATTAGGTGCTCTATAGCGGACTTCTATATATTTTATATGCTTTACACTAACATCTATGTGCATGGCATCTCACTCTTAACAATCAGACCGCTGAACAGAAACAAGTTTTATGGGTCTTTAAATGCCCACGTGAACCATATTGGCAGCACACCTTGAACACACATTAAACTTATAATGTGTATATTTACTTATATACAATTCATGCCAATTGTTATGTATTATTTCTCCTGTTTTATCTCTTTGTCAAGAAACAAGCTGCTATGAAGAAACATTAACAAAGCTTGTCATTGTGGGAATCCATATTATGTCACATATCATAAAGAGAGCAGAGTTTAGATACTAGGTATGTCTACACATTGTAGGTGGTATTAATTTTGGTTCCGTTATATGACAGAAGAACACTGTGCATAGCTGGCAGGTCCAAGGGTACCCAGTTTATAACTAGAGGTTCTTATATTGTAAATATACTGAGTGCTTTGTGCAACCATGTGACACAGCCCTAAAAAGGCCTGAATTGATTGAGTTTTCACATAAGACTCAATAAATTCAGTAGTATACCATACCTCCCAACTTTGAAATCTTGAAAAGAGGGACATTTTAAGCCACACCCCCTAACCACGAACAATATCTCGCATAAGCACAGCAAATCGCGCCCATCTCCTCCTTCAAATAACAAGAGCATATTCTCACTGCGGATCTCTAGACTTACAAAAAAAACTATATGGATATTATAAATATTATGGAACCGGTTATATCTTCTTTGTTTTAGTTTTCGTAACTTGGGTATAACATTTGTTTTTGCTTTGTTTGCATCTATTGAGAACGATATGTGATGGATGGATGGATGGATGGATGGATGGATGGATGGATGGATAGATAGATAATGGAGAAATGTGTTTTTTTTTCTATTACCACTATTATTACTATGCTCCCTCTCCTGCCAGGAGGGGGAGAAGTTACAGCAGTCCAGCGAGGGGGACGCGAGAGGGGGGACACAGGGGGGGGGGGTGCGGGAGCCGCAAGAAGAATGTGCCTGGAGACACAAGATTTTCTAGAACCATAAAATAATGTAATTTATTTTATGATTTTAGAAATGCTAGTGTTCCCAGGCACTAAATAGTTTAAACTGTGTACTCACCAGTCACCAATGTCCTGTGGCTTCGGTCTTCTCCTCTCCAGTGTTCCGCTTCGGTGTGTCTGCTGCACTCGGCTCCCTTGCTCCAGGCAGACGGCTGCGCAGGCAGAGTCGTTGCAGGGGGGCGTGGCTGGCAACAGTGAGGGTCCGGTGTAGGGCGGGACATTGCTCAGAACGGCGGGACAGCGGTGAAAAACTGGGACTGTCCCGCTGGATCCAGGACGGTTGGGAGGTATGACGTACATGCTGCAGAAAAATACCCATTCAAATATATAAAACAGATTTCTAGTCACAGAAATTTCTGCTGTGTTTTCGTTGCTTTTCTGTTGCAGGTTTTCCCCATTGAATTCGATGGGGATGCAGAACCTGCAACAGAAAGCCATGTGTTTCGACTTTTGCGGCAGAATTCCCAGAACTCTCTCCTTCCTGCAGACTGGCCTCCTGGAATGACGTTGCATCCAGTGGTGAATTAAATAGACCAAAGGCCCTGGGCTGTTCCACAAACTTGGAGCCCCCTTTCCCACCGCCGCTCTGCCGTGTCTATAGTGAACACTACCTTTCAGTGCGAGCATGGACAAATGGGTGTTACAATTCCCCTTGTCAAAGGGCTGTGTCCCTACATACTGATAGTCTCCAACCATCACTGACAGTATCACACTGTGGAGGGACACGTCCTCTTGACAATGGGAATGGTAACACGCATTTGTCTATTAGACCTGGGTACACAAAGACTTTATGTGGAATACAAGGATTTCCTACAACAGACATGTCATGAGAGGGGACAGATCCTCTATAAATCCAGTGCCTCACAAGTGATGTCTTCTCTGATGGGAGTCGTTCTTTTTTTCTTCTCCATCTGACACAGACCGGTATGGCGGCTTCTCCAGATGAGACATCATTGCTCCTCGCTTCTGCATCCATTCTCAATCTCTATAGAAACACAAAAATTGAGACACCAAGGCCCAGGCCCATACATTAAAGGGGTTATCCGGGTACAGACTGGTTTTTCATACTGATGACCTATCCATGTGCCGAACAACCCCTTTTACTCAGACTAATAAATTCGGACCCCAGACCAGATCCTAGAATACATACAGACCCCAGACCTTCTAAACTATGGCAGTCCCCAGACCAGACCCCCTAAACAAATACAGACCCCAGAACAAGCACCCTAAATATACACAAACCCCAGAACAAGCACACTTAAATACAGACCTCGGACCAGATCCATAAATACAGACCCCAGACCTAACGCCCTAAACTAATACAGACCCAATACCAGACCCCCAAAACTAATACACACGCCAGACCTCCTTAATACAGACCTCCAAACAAAGACCCTTAAACTAATACAGACCCCAGACCAGGCCCCCTAAATACAGACCCCAGACCTCATAAACTAATACAGACACCAGATCCCTAAATACAGACCCCAGACCAAACACCATAAATATAGAGACCCCAGAGCAGACTCCTTAAACTAAGGGGAGATTCACACGAGCGTTGCGTTTTTGCGCGCGCAAACAACGCAGCGTTTTGCGAGCGCAAAAACCATTTGACAGCTGCGTGTGTCATGCGTGTCTGATGCGCGGCTGCGTGATTTTCGCGCAGCCGGCATCATAGAGATGAGGCTTGTCGACGCCCGTCACTGTCCAAGGTGCTGAAAGAGCTAACTCTTTCAGCACCCTCGACAGTGAATGCCGAACACAACAGCGAAAAACCTGTAAAAAAAAAAGATAAAGTTCGTACTTACCGAGAACTTCCCGGCCGTTGCCTTGGTGACGCGTCCTTGGTGACGCGTCCTTGGTGACGCGCCTCTCTTGACATCGGGCCCCACCTCCCTGGATGACGCGGCAGTCCAAGTGACCGCTGCAGCCTGTGATTGGCTGCAGCCTGTGCTTGGCCTGTGATTGGCTGGAGCTGTCACTTGAACTGAAGTGTCATCCCGGGAGGTCGGACTGCAGGAAGGAGACAGGAGTAATCGGTAAGTTAGAACTTCGGTTTTTTTACAGGTTCATGTATTTTGGGATCGCAAGTCACTGTCCATGGTGCTGAAACAGTTTAACTCTTTCAGCACCATGCACAGTGAATCTCTCCCGACGTCGCGGACCGGAAATTTTTTTGCCGGGTTCGGCCAAAACGAGTTTGGCCGAACCCGGTGAAGTTTGCCTCGGTTGTCGGGGTTCGCTCCTCGCAAAGACACTCCGTTTGGATGCTTGGAAACAGAAAAGCACGTGGTGCTTTTCTGTTTTCATTCATCCTTTTCACTGCTGTTGCGCGAATCACGCTCGTCCCACGGAAGTGCTTCCGTGTGGTGCGCGTGATTTTCACGCACCCATTGACTTCAATGGGTGCGTGATGCGCGAAATACGCAGAGTTATTGAACCTGTCGCGCTTTTTGCGCAGCAGACAAACGCTGCGCAAAAAGCACGGACTGTCTGTACTGCCCCATAGACTTGTATTGGTCCATGCGTGCCGCGTGAAAACCACGCGGCCCGCACGGACCGAATACACGCTCGTGTGAATCCCCCCTAAGTCTGCCGTCTGGTCGGGGATTCTGCTCCTAGAGGAAACGCCTGAGGTCACACTGCAGGGAGCCGGGCTCCTAGCATCATAGTTATGTACGACGCTAGGAGTCCCTGCCTCTCTGTGGAACTACTGTCTCGTACTGAAAACATGATTACAGTACGGGACAGTTGTCCTGCAGCGAGGCATGGACTCCTAGCGTCGTACATAACTATGATGATAGGAGCCCGACTCCCTGCAGTGTGTTCGGTCCGGAACTTGCGGCCGAAATACTTTCCATCCATTACGGACGTAACATGCTCATGTGAACCCAGACAAACAAGAACTGCATGGCATTTTGGGCATTGTGTATGTTCTGCAAAAGGACCTGCAGAGATCAGGTGAATCGCTGCAAAAACGCAACAAAACTGCATTGTACTTTGGGCGGCTGCCCAAAACGCCCTAATGATGATCCACCATTGGTTGCATCGCATGTGACCGCTGCAGCCAATCACATCGTCTGCAACGTCATCTTGGGAGGCCAGACTACGCGCAGAGAAGCGCAAGGGGGTAAGTATGAAAGTTTTTTTTTTTGTTTTTTTCAAGCGCTGCTTTTTCACAGCGGAAATCCGTCCGAAAAACCACACCACAATGTGTGTGGTGTTTCGGACGGAATGTGCTGCGGGTTCCAGGTCTTATACACTGCACAATTTTTACGCAGCGTATCCGACCCGTGGAAACCCGGCCTTACTTTGCTGCTTCTGTAGATGCTGCGGAATTTCCAAACAAAATTCAGTAGCGGCAAGTCTGCAATGTTTACGCTATGTGGAAAACCAGCCTTAGGATATGTTCCCTCACACACTATATGCTGTAGATTATTAATTAACCGCAGATAAATTAGTCACAGAAATCCATAGCAAATAGTGTGTTTCTACTGTGCATATTGCTGCAGATTTTCCGCAGTGGTTTCACCTGCGGATTTACTGTGCAGCATTGACTATAGCAAACTTTATGTGCATCTGCGGATTTACAGCGGTTTTTACAGTATTTCCGCTACGTAACCGATGTATAAACCGCAACAAAACTCAACTTGCGTATTTTAGAGCAGAATTTATGTTCCCCATTCATGTCTATGGCCCAAACACGCAGCATCTCCGCAGGGAAAGCACAGCATAAATTTACATGTTGCAGATTTAAAAGTCGCACTGCAGAACAAGTTCCACACAACTTTTCTGCTTTTTTTTTCCCCGCATCATGTGACTGAGTTTTTCAGAAATCTCATTCACTTTGCTTCTACTGTAAATGATGCGGAATTTCTGCACAGAATTCTGTTCAGAAATTCTGCAGTGTTTATGCTGTGTGGGAACCTAGCCTATGACCAGGATCTCACATGCAGTTTTTATACCGTTTTTGGTGCAGTTTTTGGCACAGTTTTTTTTAGGCAAAGCCAGAAGTAGATTAAAAAAGGAAGGAAAGGTATAAAGAAATGATGCGTCTGATGCATCTCCTTTCTTTTGTGTCCACTACTTTGCTTGGCTCAAAAAACGGAGCCAAAAACATCTGTGTGTATGATAATGCCGTAAGGCCTCCTGCACATGCTGCAGATTTTGTTGCAGAAATTGATGCAGAGCATAAACAACTTCATTTAGATGAATGGAACAGATTTTCCGTTTCAGAAATTTCTGCAACAAAATCTGCAGCATGTGCCTATGGCCTCCTTCACACACAGAATTTTTCGGGAAATTAAATTGCACCAAAAAACGCTTCTAAAAACACTAGCAGTTTACAAAAGTAACATGCGGTTTTACTGCCGTTTTTTATTTGGTGTTATATAGAGAAGTAACTTGTCATCTACAGCGTAATCTCGCGAGATTACGCTTCCTCTGCTGTAACTACCACAGAAACAGTAACGAAGTGCACCGATTGTGAATAGACATCCCGTGGAATGTCTATTCACTGTCTAAACACTTCAGTATTGTCAATGTGTTAGTATAAGACAGCACATAGCGATCTAAAAGGATCCCTATGCGCTGCCTAAATGAATGGAGAGGAGTGCATGACGCCGATTGGTCAGCGTCATACACTCCTCTGTACAACGCCCACTTGGTCTAAAGTAAAAATACGCCC